>NC_045159.1:12507230-12567230 GCF_900700415.2 Clupea harengus | reverse complement strand
GGTTGCATGCTAATATCATCTATGCCGCGTTTGACTTTCGTAACCAACCAAGTCAGCAGCTATTCTGTCAGTTACATTGCAGTCATTGACAAACTGTTCCCACAAGTGCATTGGTTTAATCAAACACGCGCAGTTACTTTCCCCTGGGAGGATGATCGGGGCTATGCCGCTATTGAGTCAGCGTTGGTACAGAAGGTAATCACATTGTGAGATTCCTTGAAGTGGTCTCCTTAACACAGCCATGACGTTTTAGATCCTTCTACGATAACTCACTTGGCGTTAGCCTTTTAAAAGCACTATGCGCAATTAATCTCTAAAACGAGGGAGTGGCGAGCACAATCGCGACAAAAGCGCTGTAATGCCATTTAAAGCAGTTGATGTATTTGATTTGATGCAATTTAAGTGGTAACACATTGATCAAAACTGGCCTCCTTAGCTTAATAAATATGTGACACTGGGTGACGAGCAAACCTTTGGTAACAAATTCAAAACAACCCCACTGTTGGTCACGTGACACCAACACTAGGTGAATTATGAAGGATGCTGATTGGAGGGGCTATGATGCAACTCTTTCACACCGTGTCATGGTTTTGTGTTCATATACATCCTGGGTGTTGATGTAGATTAAATCTTCATTAAGACACTGTGGTACCACAACAGACATGCTTCTGACAATTTCCTTACCACACATGAGGGAAGATGTCAAAAGACATCACTGTGACAATCATATACTGTCAATAATGTCAATAAAGTACAGGAGTACTTTTTGATCATAATGATTAGATAATACATTTTCATGAAAGGGAGACTGATGACACAAGGCCTAGTGAGATGCCTCTTCATTAGTGCTACACTTGTGATGTCAGCACCAAACCAATACTACATGTCCCAGAAACCATTGCTGTGTGCCCCCAAAATTCCAATATTGCATGACTCAACAGCAAAGTCCTGCCCTCACTCAGCATGAATATTTCATGAAAGGTCATCATTGCTATAAGTGATTAGGCCTCAGAGCTCCATGTTGGAAATGACCAAGGTGTAGTGACAAGCTTAGCAAAGTGTAAAAGGGTCACTCGTCGCTTGTGTGGCAAGATGAGACAGAACGCTAAGAAGTTTCAAATACATGCTTCAAGGGCACACGTGCCTCCTCTAAAATCTACAATCAATACACCATCTCACTATCATTGCCACATACCTAATTAGCTTGAAATGAACTTGTGGAATGTCAATACAGGTCTGAAGATAGCAACCCATGAAATCAACCAGGCACTTGCCGAGCAGATTGGTAATAAAACAAGGCCCGCTGATAAATGGCTAATATTCTGCATTATTTAAATGCTTGTTATGCTATGCAACATAATTCGCTAAGCCAGATGCTCACCTTCAGGGATACTTGTGGTGCTTTAAATAGAACACATTACACATTCTGTAATTAATTCATAACACTGGATTTATACCATGTGGTGGAATAATGAAGGCAGATTTGAGATTTAATGGTGCACTGACTCTGCCCAACCTGGATTTAGAGCGAGGATATTCAGATGGGGGATCTGGACAAAAAAAGTGACTTTAAGGCTTCAAGCTCCAAACGGATTGAAAGGGTATCTGCTTGTAGGTTCGGCCTGTCTTTCGGGGCTGTCTGTCTGTTTGTCTGTCTGTCTGTCTGTTTGTTTGTCTGTCTGTCTGTCTGTCTGTCGTGGTTATATTTAACTCTTTGCTCAGCGGGTCTCCATTTTTCTCCCCACACAACCACTCCATTTCAGTCCCCGAGCTGCTGCTGCAATGTAGCACATCTGTGATCAGGGTTTCCAAACAAATGAATAATTCAAAGTGGTATTTGGAAGGGCACACCAGAAAAAAATAGCATTGCAATGCATTTTTCTCAGGTGTATTTTTTTTCTCCACAGAAGACATCACGGGGCATTTCATCCAAGCACACATTTATTGCATGGAAAAAGCCAAGGGACGGTCCAGTGCTGACTTCACAGATGAACCGTTTTTTCCTGAGTTTGTCTTTTTTCACCTCCTCCTCTCATCCTTCATCCTCCTTTAATTTACCCTTCTCTGACCTGACAGGAGGGATCCGCATCTATGAGGACACAGAAGCAGGTAGAGTATCTTACTGTAGGTTTTGCTGGCTACAGTATGCTTGGTGCATGATTGGTCATCGAAAACAGCCATTAAATGGCACTAAGAGAAGGACTGGGAACATACCGTGGATAGAATAATTGCTTCCACTTAGAGGGCCACACGCTAGGTGTACAGAGAGCACCGTGTAAGGGAAGATACATTTTGTACAAGATCCTTTCACTTCTTTGTTCACCCATAGAGTTGTTTACAAACAGAGACCATACGGATTTATTGAAATTACATAATCATACTATAAATAAAAAATGGTTAGAAAGGGAAGAAAAGCACAGAAGCCCAGGTTGCAGTATTCATCTACCTCCAGATATTTCCGGGGGTAGCCTATGATTGAGACCTACATGCTCACTCCCACACTGGGATATCCTTATTCAGTAGCCTCCCTGGAGAGATAGAGTAGGGCACCTTCCCTGAAACCTGCCCAGCTGTTTGGCTATGGCTTGTCCAGGTAAAGTAAAGGACTTTGGCGCACAGGGCTTCCCCAAGGGGCAGCTAAGACTGGGCACTTTGCCCACAGTGGAGACATGAGCGTAGCTGGTTTGACAACCTTGCCAGTTTTTTTTCCCCTCTTTGTTTCTCCCTTTCCTCCCTTCTCCCTACTACCTAGCATGTCATGAACAGTGCCGAAATATAGATCTTGACTTGAGAAAATTGTTAAGACCAGATGACTCACTGTCCACAGGGACACTGCTAACTGAAAAAGCCTGTGATCATATCACAGTGTGTGAGAAGGGGGGGAAAAAACTGTGACATCGGTGACAACAGGGACTATCTCACTATGAGACAGGGGGTTGATGGTCGGTTGAGACTTCGAAGATTGACATGAAGATTAACATGTTAATTTCTTACTTATGATAATAATAATAATAATAATACAAATCAGTAATTAAAACTTACATAAACCATTTATTTTATTTTGTAGCTATTGCTGACACCTAGACTGAACTTTAGTATGGCCTAAAGTTGAAGCAGAAGAATGCAAGGATTCATTTATTCTCTTTTCTCTTTTTTCATTAGCTATTTAGTTATGATCCTACTCATGAAATTGGAAATGGAAAGTTTAGAATTAGAAGAAAATTAAAACGGAATTCACCCTTTAAAAACAGCAATTATTCTTGTATTCTTGTAGCAAATATTAATATTCAGTTTTTCTCAACATGTATGAGGAAAGCACGCATGGACACACGCGCGCGCACACACATACACACACACACACACACACACACACACACGCACATACACACGCACACACACACGCACACACGCACACGCACACGCACACGCACAGACACACACCACCAGCACAGTCACCACCAGAATCAGCTGAACATCCCCCTTTTGACCATTTAAAGTTTAATCAAGCTACATTCTGTGGCTTCCATCCCAGGACACTACATGCACTCACTCACTCACTCATAAACAACACGTACTGTACACATGCTCACATGCGCGTGCCCACACACACACACACACACACACACACACACACACACACACACACAGAGAAACACACACACACACACACACTCACACTCACACACAAACACACATGCACATGAATGCACACATGCACACTGGTAGTTACTACAGAAGTATAACTTTCTGGGTCTCACCAGCGTTTGAACACAACGTTAGTGTGCATAATTCATTGGCTTTGAGGACAGCTTTGTCCTCAGTAACTAACTACACTTTGTGCTTTTACTCGTGTTCTTCCCAAGAGCAGGGAGAAATAGATAAATAAGTAACAAAACTTGTCTGAGGGAGTCTGTCCTCTTACTCAAACTGAGCTTGTAAAAGACACTCAGGGCCTAATTTCATTGACGGGCAATGAGCAAAGCAACGTGCATTGAGCAAAGTCTGTCGCCCATGAACTAAAGCTATTGTGTGGCATGTGGGAGCGCTGCACTGACACATCCATGCCTGTGCTTAAGATCTTGCTCATGGTATTAAATTAGCAAAATGATTTTGCCGAGTTTTGCTGAGAATTAGCTTTAGTTCATATATGGCAGACTTTGCTCGCTGCTCGTTGCTTTTCTCATTGCCAGGTGCTCATCAATAAAAGTAGGGTCCTCTGACCTGTTAGCTCCTAACAGAGATGGGCAAAGAGATGTTACTGATCAGGACATGACCTGATCAGCATAACAGTGACTGGGAAACCCTCACGCAAGGGGTGTCAAAAATAGAGGGGATGTCCCCATCCCCTGCCTAAACAAATTAGTATTAGTATGTCATTGTATATTTTATGGATTAATTTGAGACACAATTTCAGATTGCTTCCTACTGCCATTGAACAGTGTGGGAACAGAGAGGAGAAACCAGATTTGATCCAATCTCGTTTTGTGCTCAGTTAAGCTTCAGTCGGAGCTCCGCCCTCTAAAGCCTTCACCACATCCTCAATAGTGTCAATAATCTTGGTTGTCAGACACATCATGGTGATCAAATTTTTCTATTTTTACAAGGCGGGCGTAATCTATCGAAAACATCAACAGTTAAATGGCACTAAGAGAAGGACTGGGAACATACCGTGGCCAGAATACTTGCTTCCACTTAGAGGGCCACACGTTCCGTGTACCTAGAGCACAGTGGAGGGTAAGATACATTTTGTACAAGATCCTTTCACTTCTTTGTTCACCCATAGAGTTGTCTACAAACAGGGACAAATGTTTTGGACTAGTTGGAAAAGCCTATGTTGAATGCAAACACATGAGCCCCATTTTTAATATGTATGTACCCAATAAATATTTCAGGTATTGTGTTTCCAGCCTGCATACTGGAATGTTGGTCTTGCAAACTAAGGACAACACCAATTTGTTGAAATATTTTTTTTAATGATTAGGAAGGGAAGAAAATCACAGAAGACCAGGTTGCAGTATTAATCTACCTCCAGATATTTCAGGGGGTAGCCTATGATTGAGACCTGCATGCTCATTCTAACACTGGGATATCCTTATTCAGTAGCCTCCCCAGAGAGATGGAGACTTAAGTTACTAGATAGCTAGTTGTTGTTAAAATTGACAACCCATTTATCTGCAGTGTTTCTGCGCTGTTGTTTAATTACAAAGTTCCTAGCAAGGTAGTGGTATGTGGACCCCGTAGGGGGGTTCTGCACATGTCATTGTAGTCCCCCTGGAAGAAATCATAGAGTTCAATGAGGGGTTCTCACGGTATTGTCATTGCTATGGACTAACGTAATCAGCTGTCCTTGGGGGCCCCTTCTAGCTCGGCACACCCATGGCTCCACTAGTGGAAAGAGTATGTAGTTCTTTGGCACTGTCTTGTTTGCACACATTTAAACCCAAACCGTTACTGAGAAATGTTACCATTTACTATTACTGAGAGATGAAGCATTGGCAGGATTTCAGGAGAAGTTGTTACCGGCCCCTATCACAAGTCTTAAATAATCAGGAGCATGATTTGCATTTTAATGTAACTGTTGTATATTTACCAAAGTTTATTTACTTTCCATTACAGTAGGCTTATCGTCTTATTGTTTGTATATACGTAACTGGTTGATAATAGCCCTATATGTGTTTCATCAGGGTAATGTTGATTTACTGAAAGTTAGAATGGAAGTGGGCCTGTCAGTGGCATGATAGACAAATAATAGCTCTAATGATTTTCTGTGAGATGGTGGATGGCTTTATTTTGAACTGGGTGTGGAGGTGAGCTTTTAAAAAAAGAGGAGGCCATTAACAGTATAATGGCATTTATGTTGGCGAACTGCCCGTTTAATTTCCTAACAAAGCAGTGCTTAGGGTAATAGGTAGTTCATGGTTTGGAAAACAACTCCCCTTGGGATGCAATGCAATGCTATGCTATGCTATCCCATACTATGCTGTAGCACACTGAAGGCCTCTTCTATGTCCATCACAGTTTAAACAAGGGCCCTCCATGTGACATCACTCCAGTACAGACGAGTAGCCTCTAAGAGCAGACCTCCGGCCGAGCAGCTCACCAGAACACCGGCACCAAATTGAAGGCGAGAGCACTCTTACCACACTGCACTGTCAACAAGGTTGCACGTCCACCCCCTCCATACTGCCCTGTCAACAGGCTGGGGCGGCTGGGGCTACTGTTCAAACACATGGGATAGGCATACCAACAGCCTTGGTTGGCTTCCCACGAGCAATACAAAACAGAAAAAAATGTTTAACTTTAACTATGAGATGAACTTATCTTATCTCAAAGACACCAAATAGGCTGTGCCAATGGGTCAAGCAGGCAAGGCCAAATCCTGAGAATTCTCACCTGAGTTTTGAGGAACTCTGAATGCTAGCGCAGGTGGGCCACTATGCTGAACTGTAAGATGACAGGTAGCAGACTCAGCCATAATCATAAACTGTATGATGTCACAGAGATATGCTATTAGTCTCCTGTGCTATCATGAAGCTCTCTAATGCTGAAGTGCTGGCATATCCTTGGCCCCCATAAGAACAGAGGTCTCCTTGTCTTAGCTGAATCCTGCCTTTGACTGAGCACTGCCCACTAGCCCCGCATATAAATGTGCTCTTCTCTTTGGACGCCAGCAGCAATGGCTCACGATCCGAGGGGATCACGGCCTAATAATATCATATGTCTGCCTCCTGCATTAACATGTATGAGAGCGAGAGTTTTGCTTGTATTTCTGGTCGTATGTGGATGATGGTGAAGAGTGGCCGGGTTCCCCGCGTCAAACACTCGAGCCTTTCATTTCTCGCACTTACATAAATGGCATTAAACATTTAAGACAGGGCTGGATAATTGTCCAGGATGCGGAGCTTTGCGCTCTCTCTCTGAGCTCATCATCAATATCTGTGAAGTGAAAAAATAAATCAATTGCCACGTAGCCTACGTAGCCAAGGGGACTTGCGATGGGCGCAATTAAGAGTCTAAATAGCTTTCCGGCAGTAGAGCAGTACGGCCAAAGCTTTGCCGAATACACGCACACTACAGAAACACGACGTTTGATCTTAAATCAAAATAAAATCAAATGGTGACTGTCGTAATACCATGCTATTCGTAAGTTATAGTAAAAGCCACATTGCTTCATGGCTTGCTTTGCGGATATTAACCATGGCAACGGCAAATGACTCCCATAACACGCCGCTTATCAGCGAGCGAAGGCCACCGTTATTGCTTTCCATTGAAATTAATAAGATGATTATAACAAAAAATGTTCTCCCCCTCCCCCGGTAACATTTCACAACGGCAGCAGTGCGCAAGGACCAGTAGCCTACATGAAAGCTGCCGTAGAGCAACACGTCATACGAATGCAGGCGCACACATACACAACATTTACAGAAAATACAGTTCAATTCAGGAGGTGCAAATGTGCTTACCAGATTCGCAGCCTTCGTGAAGACAGACGAGGACCACTTTACGTACTGTATTGCCTATCCGCTGTTTTGCTTATTCAGACGCTGTAGCCTGTTTTAACGCCATTAGTTTCTGTTATAGGTTAATTTCTTATGAAAGTGACGTGCAGCGAGCGTTCGCACATCAATTTACCTTCTCAGTGTCAGTCTGTCTCCCCCTTTTCCAAAAAAAAAGAACACCTCTTAACGCCCCCTCCTCCTCTCTTTCCTTTTTCTGACTACACCCTTCTCTCTCCCCCGTAGACAAGACAGCTAAATCACCACATTTTCCTATTTGGGAAGAGATGGACGGTTGATAAAATAAAACAATAACAAAAACAAATGCGTATAACGCATTAGCGCCTAACTCAACGCATGTAGCACTGGTTTTCCATTCCGCTCTCCCTGGCGACACATCTCTACTGCCGTTCAGTTATCGGGGCGGAATAACACTGTGTAGTTGTAATGATGAGGACAGACAATTAAGATACGGCCTCGGAGCTCTCTCTACACTAGCTACTCTACACAGCCACCCCGTCTTAAATACAAAATATATCTCTATTTGTATCTGCTACAGAAGGTTAGGACAACTTCTGTTCTATTGCATCCTCTGTCTCTTAATGATGTTTGTGGAGATTTGTTATGATGTTAATCATATTGTTGCGCCAGCAGGTCCATCAATGCCTCTCTTTTCATGTCTCCTCAGCTGGCCAGCATCAGAAAAAAAATCGAGCTTTATCTCCCGCCCCCTATCTCTCTCTCTCTCTCTCTCTCTCTCTCTCTCACACACACACACACACTCACACACACACACACGCACACACACACACACACACACACACACACACACACACACACACACTTACTTTCACACAGGCTACTGCAGATTGATTGCAATTCTCAGCACTGCCATCGGTTACCGTTACATCCCTTATGTCCAAGTTTTACACCCCGAATCCGTGTGTGTGTGGTTATTTAGGGACTCTGCAGAGGTACGGTGTTGACTTAGTGTGAAAAACGTTTCAGAGGGCCTTCATCGTGATGTCTGTGGGTAAAATGTACCCTGACATTCCAACTTACAAGCTGAGAGTTAGCTTTTATCACAAGAAATCTTTTGAAGCTTTGCGATCTGCATCAGCATGACGTCAGGGCACGTTAAAGAGATAGAATCCTCATTCGATCTCCATCGTCGGGAGAACACGAGCCTATCATCGCCCAAGTCTGTCCAGAGTTGGATGCAGTTTCACAGTCGGTAGTAATTCGTTCGCGTTCATATCTGCACCAATGGCTCAATGGCTTAATAAGGGCCGCATCTGTTACACTGGGCTAAGTCCAACAGATGCTGCCGGAAGCACATGCCGCCGTTAACGCAAAAGCGCATTTGAAGGTTATGCCCCCTTGCTTTAAACATAAAACAGAGCATATGTCTTGCACGTTGGACGCGCGCTGGTACTTCGCGGGCTCCCTCTCGTTAGTGACGTCAAAACTACTGCGGAGTGTTTTTTTCCCTCAGAAGAGAGGCTCTTCTGACAAATGTGGGATTTCTAGCAGTGCTAGGGAACCACTGAATCTTTATGGTCTCTCATCGGAGAGCTCCTCAGAATATCGAACAGTTCCGCATGACACATTAGGGGTTTACAGTTAGTCTGCGTAAATCAGTGAGGCCAAGGGGAGAACGGGTATACTTGTAACAAGAGGACAGTTGTAACATGCTTAATTTCTCAGCTTGTGTCTAACGTAATGCGATTAAATTTACAGACAACACCTGTGATGGCATCAACATGCTACGTTCATAATTTCAGCGTGTGTCTCTTGTCTAAAGTCATAGACAGAAATTGTTTTGTGGGGCAAATGTGAAACTTTTAAGTTTTGTGCAAGCTTTTAGCTGCAAAATTGATGCAGGTGTTTGTGATACGTAATTTCCGATATAGGTGATTGTATAATTATTAGCTGCGTACAATGCGTTGTATTCCAATAATCTAATCAAATATTAGTTGTGGTCGACTGGGGACAATTCTAACACGCACTACTACCAATTGGTTGCAACAGTAAGCTAGCTAGCATGTGAAATGGCTAGCTGTTTCTGCGAAAACGTGACTTCCTTGGATTGTAAAGCCAGGGCCGTCTCTAGCCCTTTGGTTGCCCTAGGCGAGATTGAGTTTTGCGCGCCCCCCCCCCCCACACACACACACAATACTTAACATCACTGAAGAGACATATATTAACTTAACCGCTTTACTTTGCATAGCAGTTTTTTCACCCACTTATAATTCTACTATTCTACATTGCAGTTCAACAATAAATGGTGCATGGACAAAAAACACCGGAATAGTTTCAGAACATTTTCTTGTTTATTATTTAAAATAATGTATTACACACTCAAAGTTAGGACTAAATCAACTCCATAAACTGTGCAAAACCATAAACTGTGCAAAACACTCTTAAGCACCTGTAAGCAAATTATGACCCTCTATACCCTAACTATACCCTCTACAAACAAAAGAGCTTTTATGGATACTGTACGTACCACTACAAAATATCTCAAATACCTCACTAATTCTTCCAGTCATTTAGGCCACTACTAATGAGGTGGTCATTTTTCTGTGAAAATAGCTTGCAGCAGAAGCAATACAGAGTATTGTTTTTCCTTGAATATACAAGCCAGCTTCTCTTGATTTTCTCCCCATTTACTAATTTCCTGTAGAAGTGGTTGTGGTGGCAGCTTCTCCCATCATCTCTTTTTTGGAAATGTAAAGTCTGGACTGGTCTGGTATGGTCCTCTGCAAACTAACTAACTATCCTTACCGGATCACAGAGGGCTGGCCAGTCAGCAGGATCTATAGGTTCTCCCTGGATATCAGGAATTGCGGAGGGTGAGGTGTCTGCAGGCGGCAGTGTAGTTTCACTGGTGCCCTGAGTGCTTGATGTGGTCCTGGATGTCCCTTCACCTTCACCTGTATTCAAGCATATTGTATAGCCAGACAAGCAGTGTTTAATATAATAAGTGAAATGATCATGAATGTGGTTGAACTTCTTTAAGAAAACAAGCTATTGTATTTAATACATGCTAACATGTTTCTATTGTACTTTAAAGTATGGATGTGGCTTGAATAAATACTAGACTCACCTGATGCAGGCGGTGTGTTCCTGGCCTGTGTGTTACTGGCCCCTTGAGAACTACTGGATGTCCCTTCTCCTGCAGCTGTATTTCAACACAGAATTCATCCATGCTGTTCATTACACAATTGCATTTGGTCATTTCTATCATCCTACCACATAGTTGCATTAATACATTTTATCTGACCATGTAACTTGTAGTAGATACATTACAATTACTGCCACCACTGCTACAAGGCTAAATAATACTAGGCTACTGATTACAATTAGTAGTATTAATGTGATGTGATTATGAAAGTAATAATTGCTAATAATAATAATAACAATAACAAAAACAGCAACAATAGTACTAGTTGTGTAGGCTACTTACAGAGGCGAATCAGGCGTCCTTTCTCCAGCAGGTGCCGGCCTCTGCAAAAATTGCCTGAGTGCATCTGGCCAATTTAAAACAAAAATAAAAAATGAGAACAAAACAAAACAAAAAACATATATATTTTAGTATATTCCTAGGAAGGAACTGTACAGAAGGGTGAACACCACTATCCCCAAAATGGTTACTGTGTGTATGCACCTGCTAGTTGTGAATTCACTAAACAGAACTTATGCCATTTATAATGAATGTAGACAGCAACTGTAGTTTTCATAACTAGCATACGTTATCCAGATACTGGTCTTTTGACATTTACATCCATGTAGGTTATCAGTGAAGTTACGTTTGCTAGTAATAGCCTACGTAGCAAATTAGCAAAGTAACAGTCGCTAGCTAGCTATAGCTAGCCTAAGTGACAGCAATGAAACGTCCGTTATTTCGTTTGACACCTTAATGGCTGAGATGAGAAGACTTACCTCTATACTTGGCTTTCTTTTCCTCTTCTTCCTTTCTTCGTTTTCGTCCCTGTGCTCCAGATGGTTTAGACCGCTTCATTTTTGCGAATGCCACGTAGCTAACACGCTCACCCCACCCTGGCTGTGTGCAGGAGCCCTTACGTAACTAACGTAATCTAACGTAACTTAACGCAACCGCCCCCCCCCCCCCCCCCAATTAGGAAATTATCGACAATAACCATCAATTCAATTTAAAAATCGGGTTGACAAGTAAACGTGTGGCTGAAGGGGCGCCCTAGGATGATCATGATTAATAAACATGTTTTAATTTGCTTGTTATTCTCACTATGATTAATGGGAAGTAGGTCTAAGGGCGACCCTAGAGGGCGCCCCCAACCCATTTGTCGCCCTAGGCAGTCGCCTAGTTCGCCTATAGCAATCGCCGGCCCTGTGTAAAGCAATTGGATTGTAAAACAAAAAAACCTCATCCACCACTGCTTTGCTTTGTTCAATTCACGGCTATCGTGTAACCCGCTGTGCTTGAATTAGTGAAGTAAAATACAGAGACGAGAAGTATTGGCTTCTGCAAAATACAAGGCAAAACTAAAAATGTTACTGTACTGTACCTGGTCTCCCCTATCATCAGCTTTTCTGAGTTATCTCTCTCTCTCCCCCCTCTCTTTCTATCTCTCTCATTCTCCACCCTCTCATTCTCCCATGGCATCAGGGTATGTGTGAGGAAGAAAACCTATGCGAGTCCCTTTCTCTAGATTAAGCACTGTTTCTTTTGTTTTTATGGATGTCGTGGTTGAGAGGTTTAATGCAAACAGGGCATTCACTGACATGTCTTAAATAACTTACATAATGTGCTGCAGTGTATCTGTATGAATGTGTGTGTGTGTGTGTGTGTGTGTGTGTGTGTGTGTGTGTGTGTGTGTGTGTGTGTGTGTGCTCTATCAACCAATAGACCTATGATCTCAGTTAGGCCTACATATTTCAGCCATCTATTACAGCCTAATAAAATACTAATTACAATTATTACTGTTCTCTATGGCTGCAATCCGTGACAGAAAGACATCCATACACACACACACACACACACACACACACACACACACACACACACACACACTCAAAAATGTAAAATGCAGTGCAGTTGCATCTGAGTTGGGGACATCCCTGAAAAACCTTAAAACACTGTCCTCTGCTGGACAGCGCCAGTTACTGTATCTCCTATTTTTACCGAAATTTCAAGATTGTTCCAAGTTAATGTGCTTTTAGGTTACCCTCAGTATTGTCGGCCGTCTGTAAAGTAATCTCATTTACGATTTAATGCAATGAGGTCATTATTTATGTCTCCTAACTCGCCTCACTGCCAAAACGAACACATCCAGCAAAGAACTAATTTAAAGTTTAGTAGTTGCATTGTTTTAGATATTAAAACGCTGTTAATTTATTTAGTTCTTTGGCAGCACTGAATGTGCAGTCATTCTCTCACTTGGATCCTTGCCTTTTCCTGTAATGTCTTTAAATATGCAGGTGTTGTTTGTTCCAATGATGAGAGTGTGTCTAATTGATTTGGGATTAACACATTACACTAGGGCCTCCAACTGTCATATCACAGTTGGCTCATTCAAAATCAGTGAGTGGCACCCACACAAACCACTGTGAAAGGCTTAAACCTTTAACATTGACATACATGCAAGACCATTATACACACAACCACACTTTCACCTACTCAGACTCTTTCTCACAGACAGGCACCCATAAACACATATAATAAAAGTACCCTATGCTTATCTCTCTTTCTCTGTGTTCCTCTATCTTCAGTTCAGTCCATTCAAGTTATATCGTTAACATGTCTCTATAAAGATCACACGCATACATGCAGAGAAAATCAATAATGACTTCAAAACTTAAAATACATAAACATTGCACAAAAAAATCTATTATGAACCATAATGGTTGATGAGCTGCTGTGTGTGGGGGTGTGTGAGCTGCACACATTCCTGTGAACCTGACAGGGTCGCTAGTTGTCTTACAGAGAATGTCAGACACAGACATCCTGTAGGCCTGCTGAGGATAGCACTAACAAGGAGACTCATGTTTGTTTGCGTGGCTGTCTTTGAAATTGAGGACATTTAGTAGCTAGTCATTGCCAGACTAAATCTCTGTTCTGTTCACATTGAAGTGAAGGGGAGGAGGCAGCACAGGGAAACACATGTAGATTTTAGCGAAGGTGTCAGTATGTGTCAACTGGTAGAGCAAAGTGCGAATTCCACCAAGGTCATGGGTTTGATACCTAAGGAGCAAAAGTATATTTGCCAAGTGCTCTTCAAATTATTGCAAAGATAGTGTTTTCATTAATGAACTTGTGTCATATCAGTTTTTGACTGCTTTTATTGATTTTATTGGGCCATAGTGCCATTTTTGATGATTATTATATTAATGTGCTCTACATTAGCCTCTTTTCTATATAAGCACCCCAAATGTGTCAGAGTACAGAGGTATGCAGATAATTCCCAACAAGATATGGAGACCAGAGTCTAAGGTTGGTGAACATTAATAAGGCTGTATTTGAAGCAGGCCCTTATCTTATCTTGCGTGTATTTAGGTCTAACTCTATGGTTTGGGGGCGTTGTGCATTTGTACCCCAATTCCTTGGATACTGTATCCAAAAGCATCATTGTGATATTTAACAACGAAGAGAGAGAGAGAGAGAGAGAGAGAGAGAGAGAGAGAGAGAGAGACTTTCTAAATGATTGTCTCCATTCAAAGTTAGCATTGCACTAACTGACCTGTGTCTTGCCACTGTCTGTATTTCACATTTCCAGAATTGTATTTACATTTCTGTATTTTTGCTCTGATTGCTCTGTACGCACTGTTAATGGTGTCCTGTCTGTACCCTGAAAGCATATTTACAGAGCTGCATGCAGGGTTTAAATGAGCTGATCTGAGCATTTTTCAGATTCATGGGTTTTAAGCAGAAGTCGCGATTCCCAGCCAAAGAAAGTGTGGGTTGTTGGGTCAGGCACTGATTCAGATATATTCAGACAGACTCTAACCAGTATCTCTCTCACTCTCTAACTCCTTCTCTGTCATTCCATCTCTCTCTCTTAGGTCTGATTCATTGCAGCGTGTCTTGTGGAATATAGATGTTCCCTCCACTGCCCCCCTCCTTGCTTTCCAAGGTGACATCCCGTGGGGAAGGGACTTCTTATAAAGTGTGAGCAAAAGGCAAAAGGGGTACCTTTGAACACAGTCATTCACAGAGAACAAAAACATATCTGGATAGAAATACTTTCCATTTTTAAGAATGGTAGATGTGTCAATGTCAAACTGTATGTTTAAAAGATGTGTTGCCTTCTCTGTCATCACTATAATTCTAATTGAATTGAATTGAGGTACAAGATGTGTTTGACAAGATAACAGACAGTTTCGAAAACTGATAAACACATTATCTTGTATGCTATGTCCTTTATAGGGCAGTACCTGTTGTCTTACTATAATATATCCTATTTTATTACTTATTTAATATATAATTAATTTATATTACTTACAGTATCAGTACCCTCTTTTGTCTGGCATAATGGCATCTGGCATTTGTTTGAGGATCTGTGGGAATAGGACTAATGAGTGCTACTGTGAATCTGATGAGGCATTAAAGGATATGGAGTCAGGGAGACAGGCACCTCACACATTTCAGTGAGCAGCTCTGGGGTTGCAGAACTGCCTCCCATTACCAGTGGGTGGCATTCTTTCCACATGCAGCTCTTTTTCACTCACATCTCTCTCTCTTTTCTCTTTTTTTCCCTCCTCTCCCTCTCGTTATCTCCACACTTCTGTCTCCTTGTCTGCCTCTCCCCTCCCACCCATCTTGCCTCACTCCCTCAGTCTCTGAACCTAACTCCTCTTCCCTCTCTCTCACGCTTTCTCTCTCTCTCTCTCTCTCAATATCACTTGAATGACAGTTGTAAGCCTCTTAGGATCTGCACCGTGGTGCGCCGCCTCTCTCACACAAAAAAAAGAGGAAGAGAAAGAGAGCGATTCATTCAGCAGGGGACAGGCCCTTCATTTGCCATTCTCTTTTTTCTCTGCAGCTCCTCGCCGTCTGTGTTAATTGGCGGGGCCAGGCGGGGCGGGAGATGCGATATGAAGCACAGCTTGACTGGACGGTCCAGCCTCAGCAGAAGAAGAAAAGAAGGAAGGAAGAAAGAAAGAAAGAAAGAAAGAAAGACAAAAAAAAAAGAGAAAATCACATCTGTGTGCGGCTCTCTCTGCAGCTCAGCCAGGTAGAGAGTCGGGTGTGAGAGATAATCACAGAGTTAGACAGTGAGGAAATTGAATTTGAATAGCTGCTTATTTGCCTCACCTTCATGACGGTGAAGCTGAGCAAGTAATGTCACTGCACTGAAATGCTGGACTAAAAGAGACAGGAAGAGAGACAGACAGAGAGAGCAAAAGGGAGAAATGCAGTTGTGTACATGCACCCATGAACGTAAGCATTCAGTTTCAAGTATACACAAATTGTGTGTGTGTGTGTGTGTGTGTGTGTGTGTCTGTGTGTGTGTGTGTGCTACACATGCAGCCTATATTATATACGGTTACTTATATGTTAAACAACATCTAAACGTGCTATTCAAATGTATTCCTTTGCCATGATAATAAAGCCTGATGAACAAAAACAAAACAAAAATACAGATAGCTAGAAACAGGCATAGCTATTAGTCCAGGCAAAATAGCGTTTTATGACAGACTAATTGTAAAATAATTTTTTTCAGCATAGATCATTTCTATGAGGTGTCCAGAACAACATACTAAAAGTCCTAAGAAATCCTAGTTGAGGAAATATGTTTAATTCTCATCAATCTGAGATGTGTGCTAATAATGTATGGCAAAAATACACCTCAAAAATGTAATTTTTTTCCTTTACTCCTATCAAAATGAAACTTTACACAATGAAAGTACCCATGAAAAGTAAAAAAAAGTTTCTTTTGAAATTAATTTTAATATGCACATGAGCTCCACACTTATTGAATATGTCCATAGGCAGAAACACCATTCATATGTATGACAAATACATCGGCCCAATCCTTTAGACTGGCCTCTAACCTGAAAACTTCCTGGCTTGGTAGTACCTGCCAGGGGTATGGTGTTTCTGCCTATGCAATTAGGACATATTCAATAAGTGTGACGCTCATGCGCATATTCAAATTCATTTCAAAAGAAACTTGTAATACAAAAAAAGTTACTTTTCATGTATACTTTTACTATATAAAGTTTTATTGTGGTAGGAGTAAAGGAGGTATTTTGGGCATGTTCGATTAGTGTAAAAAAAAGGTATTTTGGGCATGTTCGATTAGTGTATAGCTCATTTGCATATTAAAATTCATTTTCAAAGAAACTTTTAATACAAAAAAATTTACTTTTCATGGGTACTTTCATTGTGTAAAGCTTTATTTTGATAGGAGTAAAGGAAAAAATTACATTTTTGAGGTGTAATTTTGCCATGCATTATTAGCACACATGTCAGATTGATGAGAATTAAACATATTTCCTCAACTAGGATTTCTTAGGACTTTTAGTATGTTGTTCTGGACACCTCATAGAAATGATCTATGCTGAAAAAAAAATATTTTACAATTAATTCTATTTTTGGCTCCAAAATGGGTTAATTTGCCTGGCCTATATGGGTGGGCCGGGTTGAACCAGTTGACAGTTGGGCCAGCCATTCAGATTCATGAAAATAAATACTTTTTAAAACAACGTTACGTTATGTTAACCTCAAATCGCGCCATTCTGTATAAGTTTTGCGTAGCAGCTGCTTGCTGCGTGCCAACGGCTCAACACTGCCAACAGTGACCTTTTTACTTTAAAAAAACACGTCTGTAGAGCTAAAGAGAAAGAGAACTAACAGACACTATGGATCACGATGAAACGATCAACCTCTTCAATTCAAAACCTAGACAACTTCGTCTGTAGAACCTACAAGGTAGGCCAGTAAGGTTTCCTTTTTGAAGTCTGGGCCGTCGTGGCATGGGTATGATTGCAGCCTCGGTGAGTAAAGGAATTCTGAATTGTGATATTGGGTAATTAATTTGAGGTCAGTTTGTGCTCACCTCGTGAAATTGATGACGAATTAGCATAATTACTTGCTTTGTAGTCCGTTATTTTCCCTGTTAAGAGGGACAGCAAAATACATGTTTTAGAGATATAAAGGGTATAAAGTGTGTAGAGAGAAGATATAGGCCTATGCATTTTATTGAATGTAATCGTCTCTTGACAAGGTCTCTCTTAACTACCACGGGCGTTATTTAGTTGATTTCCCAAAACTCTATTCATTCTCTCAAGGATTTTTTTAACAAACCGGAACATACGAAAATGCTAATTTGTAGCACACAAAATGACAATGCCCGTATGTTTAAAAACCCCAGTTTCGATCTCCAGACACCACTACTTATAGGCCTGTCTACACGTCGGTTTACCAGAGGCTGACATTATGTTTTCCAATACTGAACAAATTGTGATGTTAACATGAAATGTCAAATGTCATATCCTTATCAAAATAAGACTTTATGGATAACAATAACCTGTGGCAAAGTCCATGTAGACAAGCAGTAACCTATGGTGAAGATGACAGGCCCTATACCATGGGCTGTTTTTAGGCTTTCTGTTTTGGTCTCAAACTGCGTTGAAATGGGGCATTTAGAGGCTAGAGTTTTAAACATCGTAGCCCCATAAGGAGGGTGGTCTGCCTTTACACTGGTTTTTGCTGTTGGAAATTCTCTCTCTCAATATTTGACCATATTGTTCCAGCGGTGTAAAACTACTAGTAGGCTATAGCTCCTTTTGTGATATTGTATCGTCTGTTGTGTTTTACCTCTGATTAGAAAAGTGTGCTTGTGTGAATAGAGGCGCCGCAGTTTTTGCTTTAATCTGTATTTTACTACGAATTCTGTTTAGGTTAAAAACAAAGAACAGGAGATGGAACTAGCTTGATACTATGGAAGATAGAATTGAATCGAATCCACTCGTGTTGTGTGGTGGTCTAACCTAAGAGTGCCTTCGGTTCAGCTGTAGGATATAATAGGCTGTGATGGGCCGTGAGTTGAAATCGTGCAGACCCAGATCGTTTGCAGATGCTCACCCAAAAATACATTTTTGACTACGCCACTGGACACGGACGAGAGAGAGAGAGCGAGAAAGAGAGCAGACAGACAAAGAGATAGATAGCCTACCAGATGGGCAGATTGATAGATAGATGAGAGAGAGAGACAGCTCAAGACAGAGAGGCAGCTCAGAGCTAAGCAGATCCAGAGAGATGAGAGATGGTGAGGCAGAGATGGCTTTCTGCTTTGATGTATGATTAAATGGATGGATGGATGGATGTGTGTGTGTATGAGTGTGTGTGTATGAGTGTGTCTAAATGGATGAGAGAGACCATGTGACAGAGTGTCACTGTGAGCTCGAGCTGGGTCCGGCGTCAGTGGGATAGACACAGACACAGACACAGACACACACACAGACACAGACACAGACACAGACACAGACACACACACAGACACAGACACAGACACAGACACAGACACAGACACAGACACCTCACGAGAGGCGGGACGAGCTGGGGCTGCTGAGCCTCGCGCCTCCCTGATGTTGTCTCTGCGCAGTGAAGCAGAACGAGGACCACAGGGGGATGAGCTGGATCCGCGCTTGACCCTGCAGTGCCGCCCCCCCCCCCCCCCACCGACCTACACACACACACATACTCACAAACATACACACTTACACCCACTGACAGACAGGCATGCAGACACCCACACACACAAAAATACCTACACACACCCGCAAACAAACACACATACTATTGCGCACAGATATAACACACACCCACAAGCACACCGGGACACAATCCAGCATACCCCCAAGGGCTGAGGGGACACACAGCACCTAAGCCCTTCCTCAGCACACACACAGAGAACAAAGCATATACTACAATATATCCATTTGTCTCTACTTGACTAGCTGACGAATTAAAGGACCCATCGTATGCCCATTTTACCACAAGTTGATATGGTTCCTTGGGGTCTTAATGAAATGTCTGTAACATATTTTGGTCAAAATACCACAAGGATCATTATTAATGGCATCCTTTTTACCCTGCCAAACACAGCCATTCTGTCAGCGAGCTGTTTTGAGCTCTTATGCTAATGAGCCAGCTAACCCCTCCCCCAGCCCTCCTCCCCCCTCCTCTACGGTTTTGGGCTAATCATTCTAACCTTTTAGATTTTAGCTACTTATTCTTACCAAGTTTAGTTTTGTAAAATATGGCGACTGGATACGAGATTGTTCAGACCCTGAACAAGAAGAGGCTCCCAAACAAGTTCGAGAATTTAGTAAACAACAGGACGTTTCTGAATGGTAAGTACACTTTGTCACTTCACTTGTTTTTACTTTGGCTAAGGTCATACGGTCTAGTCGGTGACGAGAACATCGCAATGCTAGATAATAGTGTGTGCATGTACGAGTATGTCACAAATACAGTGTGTTTATGTAAGTTACTGTTTGTGAAAAGTGTTTATGTAAATGCAAGTAACGGGAACACCATTATGCCTGCTACACGAGTAAAGCTCCAGCTGGAAAGTAAAATGTTATCTGACAACAGTAATGGACCAAGCAGGTTGTAGTGGCTAAAGTTCCCTTCTTGTTATCAGGAATTCATTTTCAACATATTCATTCACTTAACCACTCTAGACGGAAAGAACGAGTCTCTACGCGTGTTTAGTGCGTTTAACAACGGTAGAAAACAGTGTTTTCGCTTCGTCCTTACTGAATACTGAACAATTAAATAAATGGCAGTTCTTATACATTCCATCAATGCGCGAGCAGACTATGTCGTAGCTCACAACCACGCGCACTCCAAAGCAACTCTTATGTCCCATGCATATCTGGTTATTCTAAGCATTGCATGTACACTAAACATATATTAAACTGAAATGCAAAACTATAAAATACAATTATGCAATCATTATAATGAGCAATCACTAAATATGAATCTAAACAAAATAATATCTTAATCTGAGTCTAAATTACAATGTGGAAAATGGCACTAACACAGATGTAGAACATAACGTAACGTGTTTACCTCCGTTTATTAGCGTTCAAACATTGTTTTCTCATTATATCGTTGTATTTGTCAACTTGTGTCTGTAATTGTAACACAACATTCAAATACACTTCACCTGCAATGTTGTCACTTTTTAAAACCCTTTATCTATACAGGCGTAATTGTGCCAAGTGTGAGCAAATGCCTACAGAGCCTGAGAATGGATGCTGCAGGGAGATGCCACAGGTAAAATTATTTGTGAATGACATGGTAATTATGCAGTCATCTTGTTTTATATTCCATGATACTTACACTTTCAATATTCAAGGTAACAAGAAGACTACTGCAGCTTCCAAACCAACCAACATGCATCATCCGGGACTTTTAGCTGTGTGATTGAATGTGTTCTCACTACAGAATACATTCAACATCTATAGAGCAGACTATGGGCCTTATGTCTAAGGGGAATATAGCAGTAAGTTGTTTTGTTTTTTATGCATATGAGTCATCAGTGATTTCTGCAATACAAATATAACTGGGGAAGAAAATACAATAAATTCATCTTCCCTCTGTCTTACTTTGCTTACTGCTCATCTTGCATGTGTCAACTGTTGACATGTTACATACCAAAACTGTTTCTATAGACTTGCTTCAAAGAATGCCACAGAGCTTTTTAAACATAGTTATTAAATGTACTGGCTAGTACATGGGTAATAAATACAAAAAAGACCAATTATAATAAAAACATTGATTACAAAATCACAATTTGTGCCATCAGTAGCCATACTGTTAACAAAGGAAGACTCAATAGATGTGTGTCACCATTTATTCTCTAAATACAATGTAAACTTTGCTCAGACGTTACAGGTATTTGGTGTACAGAAGCTTTGTTAGCAGGTCTTGGGGCTTTCTGGGACGGAGAATCTGGGTGGTCCTGCTCTTCTGCTCCAGATGGTGCTTTGGAGGATCTGTCTGACAGGCCACATGATGTAGCCTAGGACACTGTTCAGATGTTCTTCCTTAACCACAAGAGCAGCAATGTTATTCATGTTTTTTCCTGAATGTAATAAAAGGAAAATACTCCATACTGTAAATAAAATGTCATCTCACTGACCATTATCCTTGCACTGCAATGCATGAAACATGAACTAAAAGCCAATACATCTCTAGCATTTGAAGAAATGTTGTATTCCATTACACCTAATATCAGTTTCACAACACAGAAAAGTAGGTACAATAACATTGGCATACTACCAACCCGGCATTTTTCTCATAAATCATTATGAAATAATCATACAGTGAACAGTATTTTTAACTTGTGCTGTACTATACACAAAACCCTCAAATGCCCCACATTGACAAACTGTTTTGGTAACTGCAGGTGAGTCTAAGCTGCTTATCAAGTCGTTTATGAATGATGCCTTTTTGGTGCGAGAATTCTCTAACCTTAACAACGGGAATCATACATTTTAGCGATACATTATTATCCGTTGGTTATTAGCTATGATACTGCCTTGAGCAATCTAATAGCTATCTAATAGCTAGCGAGCTGTTTACGGCCACAACCCACACAAAGTTCTAAATGCCCGTGATATGTTGTGCTGTTGGACGTGACAACAGACGCCAAAGAAACCTAGATGTACAATTGATACAATCGTGAATAATTGCTGTGTCTTCTCTCTGCAGCTAAACTCTCCTGAGCAAGCTAGAGTGCTAATAGCTAGCGAGCTGTATAGCTCTTTTCTATGGGCTTTAGCTACAACTCGTTAGCCCATTTTGACACTCTTGCTTGCTCAGGAGATAAGACACAGCACTTATTCACGATTGTATCAATTAACCACCACTAAAATAACACGGTTCATAAATCGCTGTTTGAATTAGTCCCCCTACAACATGCTAACGTCGTTAACCACCACACTGAATGGGCAAGTAACAGAATTATTTTTAAAAATACTTACATTTCCCTCGCCTGAAGTTCATTCAGGGACATTGCCTTCAAATATGAATTCAATCCATTTCGCTCGTGTCTTCTGAGGCTGGAACGTGATGTAGAGATCTGGCCAGCCCACCACAGCGCATCTTGAGTACTTAGCTTGCTTCATGCTGCTAGCTAGCTAGCTATTCAAAGTATGAGCTTTGCAATAATGGCTTGCGCTCTGGCAAATATGTAATGAGTGTGTGGGGATGAGGTGGGGGGTGGGCCAAGGCCATGTAGGGAACCTCCCAATGTGTTGTGACAGGCCAACACACGGGAATCTCATTCGCAGACTCAATCATGACGTTTCTGACCATAACAAAGATCCAGGAACCATAACAAAGATCGCCAATGGTTTTTTTCCAGCGTTTTTGGGTTGGTAGACACGCCAGATACCCAAATGAACGTGTAGAAGCACTAAAAAAGTGGAATTTTCATAATATGGCCCCTTTAACCTACTAATTTCACAAATGATGAATAAAAGAATATATGTCGGAATGAATGAATGAAAGAATGAATGAATATCATGAGGACTGTTGGGCTCATCAGCTTGACACATGAGATGTATTTACAAGTACAGTGGCGACAAGACAACTATTGCACAGAGCCATAAGAGACATCACCAGTCTTTTATACACCACCATAACTCAAATTCTTAGCAAGCGGAGTCGATTTTGCAGGCGGTCTCCATTGTTCTCTATGCCAGGGCTTGAGTTTGTCATGCGTCCTTGGTTCCTAAAAGCCAATACGGCTGCCCTGACTGCCTCGACAGTGTGACATGACCTTCTACTTAGCTTCTTGAACATAGTGTAAGGTCAGCATGCAGTGTGCCTCAAAAGGAGTCTGAGACTGCCTCAAAAACAACCTTTGTGAGATATATGGGACATCAGGAACTATCTCTATTATTAGAGTGTGGCTATCAGTGGCCTTTGTGAATATTTAATGACTTGTGTAAGATTGCAGTTATTTGAAAGGAAAACTTGGTTTTCTCTTTTTTTGGCCAGTCCTTGGTGTGACCCTTTCCTCTGACGAAGAAACGAATGCTGAAAGAATGGACAGATTGAAAGCGATCGTGTTAGCTAATCAGCAATCAAAGGCAATCAAAACGTTGCATTGCAGATGATGCCTTGGCATTCGTGACGCTGGTGAAATGTCATGACCTCTACTTTTCACCATGGAGACCGTTATAAGTGGCTCCAGCTCTCTGTTGGTGTGTGAAGTAAATGAAAGGCCAGAGGCCAATGAGAGGGTTAGATGCTATTCATTCTGCCTATTAATGTGCTGAGCAGAGGTCAAGTTCATGCTGATCAACTATTGAGTCTTTTACACAATCAACAGCCATGGGCATACAGAATGTGTGAAATGTGTGTACGTCCCACAAGACAAATTTGCAGCACACACACACACATACACAGACGCACTCATCCCGAACTGCACACACACACACACACACACACACACACACACACACACACACACACACACACACACACACACACACACACACACACACACACACACACACACACACACACCCATGCTGTGTTTCTGCAAATACGTGTGCTCACATGGAGTTACTCACACATTCACCTGGACTACGCACATTCACACACACACACACACACACACACACACACACACACACATAGTCATGAAATCATCCCACACCACACATGCCATGTGCATGCAAACACATAGGCTTACATGGCGTCACTCAAATCTGGACATACATACATAACCACACACACACACACACACAAACACACACACACAAACACACACACACACACACACACACAGAGACACACAGACACACACACTCACAGACACATAAGCACATGCACAAACTGCTAAACTCTCTCATTCCCCATCGACCGTGACCGCAATAGGAATGATGGAAATCGCGTTAACGGATTTAAACCTCACCAGGCGGAACCCTGTAGGGTCCTCAACACACTCAGTCTCTCTCCTCCTCTCTCTCTCTCTCTCTCTCTCTCTCTCTCTCTCTCTCTCTCTCTCCCTCTCTATCCCTCCATCTCACAACGTACACATATACACACGCCCCAGATGGACTGGAGCCGTCCCACTCTCACTGCCTCCCTCTTGTTAATTTCACGCTCCTGCAGGCCAGAGTGACTCACCGCTGGGTGCCGGAGTGCTGGAGTGCTGCCATCAAAGGGTCACTGACGAGTGGCCACATGAGGTGGGGCGGGCATGAGGTGGGGCGGGCATGAGGCATGATCGCAGGTCCCAGATCAGCCCCTGCTGCAGCTGCATGTCAAAGTCCCCAGTCCTGGAAGAAAAAACACATTTATCTCATTGGTGTGTGTGTGTTGGTTCGTGTGTGTATGCGTGTGTATGTGTGAAATGTCAGAGATTTGGAAGTAAATAATCTTTTGAATCTATAGCTGGTCCTCAAAATGTGTAAACATTGTTCAGTTCTGCAATACTGGTACTGGTGGTATGATGCACACACACACACACACACACACACACACACACACACACACACACACACACACACACACACACACACACACACACACACACACACATACAGACACACACATACATACACAGACATACAGTCACAGATACACACGCACACACACACACACACACACACACACACACACACACACACACACACATATATACACATAACCCCTCTCTCTGTCCTTTCCTTCACAGTCTGTACATTAATCTCTTTCGCACTGACCCCCTCTCGGGTCAACCTATGAGGAATCGGCACTATCACCGTCTACTCTGCAGTCGCAGAATCCGTGCGGTTTTCTGCACACCAAGCAATTGAATCAGAGCTGGTGAATCACTGAATCAGATTGAGGAGGCTGGGAAGGGGATGACGGGGTGTGATGACTCAGACTCTCAGATGGAGAGCCATCAGCATCCCGCCACCCTTCTGCTGTACTCACCCCACCCCAAACTGGGACTCTCTAGAGCTGAAGGGGGAAATTGGCTGACGTGACTGGCTTTGGCCAGCAGAGGGCACTGTATCACTGCAGCATGGTGGGCTCTGGTCACTCTAATTCTGTACCGGCTCTGTTTGAGCGAGATAGTCACGGTGTGGGTAAGAGCATCAGAGAGGAAGTGGCAAGAGAGACAGAGAGTGAGAGAGAGAGAGAGAGAGGGCTAAGTGGATCTGAGGTTAGGGAGGAAGTGTGTGTGTGTGTGTGTGTGTGTGTGTGTGTGTGTGTGTGTGTGTGTTTGCGGCTGAGTATAGGCAATGGTGTAGGGTGTTGGCAAACTCTCCTCTCCTTAAGGACATGGCTCAGACTGTGTGTCTCTCTTCCTGTCCTCTGCTTTCCCCCCCGTGGCTCTGGATGCTTTGATCCCAGACCAGGCCATTCTCTCTCTCTCTCTCTCTCTCTCTCTCTCTCTCTCTCTCCCTCTCTCTCTCTCTCTTTCCCTGTCTCTCTCCTTCCAGACCCAGTCCTGGTGTTGTGGGGGTGTGGGATGTTATTTCACACAATCAGCAGAAAGCAGGCTTAGCTCCTTCCATTCCATGTCCAGATTGATGCCCCCCTCCTCCTTCAGTCTCTCTCTGAGAGGAACCCCCAGCTACTCCAAGGCTGAGAGACGTCCTCTGTATGTCTCAATGCAGTTCATGTTTCCTCATGGAGAGCCATTGTTTCACTGAGACAGAGAGAGAGAGAGAGAGAGAGAGAGAGAGAGGAAGAGAAAGAGAGAGTGAACTGAGAATTGTGTGACTGTGTGTGTGTGTGCAGTGTGCAGTGGCAGATCTAGGCATAGGCAACATGGCGCCCGCGCAAATACAATTTGGAATGGTGACATTTGCATCATCTGATTTGTATCACTCATTAGCACAATGATATTATGTCACGGTGTGGGTTAATTAACCTTGTTGGAGTGGGCGCCCTGCTTCTAATTTGTGAGCGAGGCAGGCTACCGCCTGGGAGGCGCTCCCACTCAGAGGTACGAGATGGGGAGGGGGGCAGGGGTAGGTTGACCATCTCCCCTCTGGAAGTCCCAGGTAGGGGGAGTGAGGTGTACTCAGAGGCACGCACACACACACACACACACACAGGGGGAATCTATCATATAGCACATCTCTAACTGTACAGTCCTAAAGCAATTAGTCAAATCAGACACACTGTGAAATGCTACCAAATAAACCACAATGTTGTCTTGGTATTGTTGCATTTTTTTCTGGTTTGTGTGAAATCTTTAAGAGTAATGTAAAAGCAGTCTGCACACCACCAAGTTAGTGCAGAATTCACCCAGGGCGCCATACAAGCTAGAACCGCCACTATGTGTGTGTGTGTGTGTGTGTGAGTGTGTGTAAATAACATGATATGTCCTCTGTCCTCTGTTTTCTGGCTCACACAAGCTGAACAGCACTGTGAAAACATGTCCTTTGGGTATGTCCATGTATTGTCGTATGTGTTTGGGCCTCTCATGTCATTTCAATCTGTCCCATTTTCGCTTAATTGTTCAATCCAATTCAATTGAAATCCTTCTTTTTTTTTTTAAACGAAGAATAAAGAAAATCATAATCACACAGGACTCAGCAAAGCAGATAATTCCTTCAGTGCCTCTCTGTGAGTGTGAGTGTATCTGAAGCACTCAGTGAGACAGGATATTCCCTTCTGTCTTTGTACTTTGAGTTTGTGGACGTGTGGGCATAAGAGTGTGTGTTACGCGTAGATGCGCGCGCGCGCGTGTGTGTGTGTGTGTGTGTGTGTGTGTGTGTATGTGCGCGCGTGCACATACACATGCACATCCAATAGCTGCCCTCTGCAAATCTGCAAGCGTGGGGAAGCCCCGAAAGTCACCCTTAGTTGTGTTGAAGAGGAGCACACCGCAAAAAACGCAGATCAACCGCAAGATCAACCCTGACAGCCCCACTTACATGTAGTTCCCCCCCCCCCCCAACGAGCATCAAATGTGCCGAGGCAGCTTAAAAACACAAGGGGAAGCAGGGGTATGGGTGCCGCGTGGGGAGGTTGTGCACAGGACAAATTGTCTTGAAATAATAGTGTAGAGAAAATGTTGACTGTTAACTGGATGAAGGTATGGAGACGATTTGAGGGATTGAGTGAATGAATCGTACGGGATGGACAGATTGCGGCTTGGACAAACAATTACGCATGTGGTGTACACAGAGGCACGCACACACACACACACGCACGCACGCACGCACGCACGCACGCACGCACACACACACACACACACACACACACACATGCCCACACACGCAAACACACACACAAAGTACCAATCTGCTGTGGTTAAGAAGATTATGGGCAGAGGGTGCAGAGGGTTTCCTGGAATGTCCTACAGTGTTCAGTAGTTCCCTCCGCCGGATGTGAACGCAGCAGTCTGCCCCACTCCATAGCGTTATGTAACCCCGCCGCCAGCCCAGCTCGACATCCACAGGCACACGGGGGCTGCCACTCTAGTCAAACACACCAAGAGCTGTCTACGAATCTGCCCTACGGTTTGGGTGAATGAGCCAAAATCACACACGCTCAAATCATCTCCCACACAGATTTCTGCAGTCAAAACACTCTCACGCCATCTCAAAATGTCTGTTAGAGTCACACAGAGTCTGGGGCCACCTGACACACTAAAATGTCCAATGCACTTAGTAGGGCTAATGGGGTGTGTGTGTGTGTGTGTTTTTGGCTTGAGTCTACGTGTCCGTGTGTGTGTGTGTCGGAGGTTGTTCTGATGTACTTTCCTCTGCTGTGTCAGCGTGGGCTGTGTGTTGTGCCCAGCGAGTGCAGCTGTGCGAAGCAGGGACACTTAAGTGTGATCATCCAGGGGGACACCTTGTTCAGGTGTGTGTGGAGCGGGAGGGGAGATTCACAGCCTGTTCATCAAGGTGTTGTTTTTTTCCCTTCCTTCCTTCCCTCCATTGGGGTAGTCAGTGTTCTCTTCTTCCTTCCTTAATGCAATCCATCCATCTTTCACTCTGCCCTTGTTTTCTACCCACCCTCGTTTGCCCCCCTTTTCCCTCTCGCTCTCTCTCTTATATCTGGCTCATGGTCTCTCGCTCTGTCTCTCCATAGAGTGTTGTTCCCATGTACATTAATCTCCATTATCAGCGGGTAAGTATTAATAGTTTCTGGGGCGAAACAGAAAGGATATTGCCGCCGGATTTTGGAGGGAATGGGGGATTTACTGAGAGAATAAATAGCTGCCATTGAATTGGTATTCTCTCTCTCTCTCCCTCTCTCTCTCCCTCCCCCTCTCTCTTTCTCTCTCTCCCTCTCTCTCCCTGATAGTCTTCCTCTGTGAAGTCTGCCAGCCTCTTTACCATTCTCAACCCTGCTAGCCTCAATTGCACTGGATTTTCTCAGTTTTCCTGGCTTGTAATCAAACCCTTCCCTTTGTACCGTAACTTGGAACCACAGTGAAATGTTCATTGGGACTGTGGCAGCAAACACCTTCTCTGAAAGAGGAGCATATTGTTGATTGTCACATAGCTGCAGCTAATGTAGTGTGCTAAATTTGGTGCCCTCAAATGATCATGGACAGATGAAAGATTTATACTCCCACTTGAATCTCTATTAATTAAAATTCTCTTAAATTATATTTCTTAGATTCCAAAAGGAACTAGGGGATGCTCTGTAATTGGCCGTGCCTACAAACCTTTGAAGTGAAATTGCTAGGGTGAAGTTGGATGAAAACTGGATTAACAGTCGACAGGGTAATATGCAATCAGTCGCTTCCCTCTCTCTTTCTTTCTCTCTCTGTTTTCTTCTTTTCTTCTCTCTCTCTCTCTCTTCCTTCTGCCTTTGAAATCCCACTTCATATTGCCTTGCTTTCTATCTAGGTTGCTATGTCAGCCAAACATCGCTTCCCTCTCACTCACTCTCTTCAGCTCTCTGTTACTCCACCTTCCTCACTGTTCCTCTCACTCTGCCTCATTCACTCTCTCTCTCACCATAGCACCTTCCTCATTTCAGAAGCAACAGTGTATTTCCGAGTTTTTGCCGCCTCGGATTTCCACTCAGTTTAAGGTGTGCGCGCACAAAACAACACAAACGTGTCGGCACACCGAGACCTGGCACCTCGTCTGCCTTAATGCTCTGCCAAATGGTTCGGGGGAGCAGAGCGGCGAAGGTTTGAATCATCACTCCTGACGCGGCGCAGATTCCTCAAAGGGCAGGATCTTTGTCATCTGAGTAGCTCTGACTAATCACAGCATTGTGAAATGGGAGGGACTCATAAATCGAGGTTGGGTGGATTACAGTCGACACGTGCCGCTGTTTGTTTGTTTGCCGGAACACAATGCAGAGGCTTAGCCTGCCCCATAAAGGTGGCTGCAAGAGTAGAGCCCGGAAGGCACCGGAAATGTATGTTTTTTTGGGGGACTTTTTTTCTCCCAAAGGGAAAGAAACTTAACAACAACAACAATAACAAAATAAAACTGTGAAAATGCTAAGTCATTTTTGACAGCAGGGAAGTGTGAGAGAGGATGCCGGTTAAATGGCTGGAGCTTTTGTCCGACGACGGGGATTGTGAAACGCAGATAAGGCAGAATCCAGTTATCCACACAACAGCCCCAGAGAGAAACCACAGAGAGAAGCCAAGCGGAATGCTCGCATCGACAAGTGCAAATACTGGACCTCTACAGTGTGCTTTCATGTTGGGGCCTGCAAGACAGTCAGCAGCTACCAGTTAATATGAGAACCCACAGTGTGTGGTGCACATGCAAACACACCTATTTACATCCACGCATACACAAATGCATGACTACGCGTACACTCACACTTGCAGCCGCACAACTATGAACATGCACAAACAGGTAAACACAGATGCAATACACATGCTTTTATCTGTACCTAGACACACATGAACAGGCACACACACACACACACACACACACACAGAGAAAGAGAGAGAAGAGTGCTGAAAGGCCAGAGAGAAACATACATTTACTCAGAGAGAGAGAGAGAGAGAGTGAGTGAGAGTGTGTGTGTGAGATAGAGAGATAGAGTAAGTGAGAGAGAGAGAGAACTAAAGAGAGAGGGAGAGAGAGAGGGAGTGAGAGTATGTGTGAGAGAGAGAGATAGAGTAAGTGAGAGAGAGAGAGAACGAGAGAGAGAGAGAGATAGAGTAAGTGAGAGAGAGAACTAAAGAGAGAGGGAGAGAGAGAGGGAGTGAGAGTATGTGTGAGAGAGAGAGAGATAGAGTAAGTGAGAGAGAGAGAGAATGAGAGAGAGAGAGAGAGCAAATGAGGACACAGTGAGTGCGAGGTGCATATACACCTCTGTAAGGCAGTGCCTAGCTTCGCTGGGGCCGACAGGCTGGTGCATCCAGAGGGAGGGAGCCGACACTGCTCCGTCCAGCCGATCACCTTCAGGTGTCTCTCAGCGGCCGGTAACAGGAGCAGACTGCAGAAGTAGAGAGAGAGAGCCAGAGTGATCCTACGGAGAAGAAAAAAAAACTGATGAGGAAGGAAAAGAGAGAAAGAAGGGGAAAAGGTGGAGGGGAAAAAAAAGGAAGAAAAGAAAGAACTGACTCCCATGTGTCCCCTGGCAACCTTAGGCTAACATTGGCTTGCCTTCCGCAAAGCATCTGCAGGCTTATTTGCATTTTTTCAATCGGATTTGAATATCTGGTATTAATATCTCTATTCTGTGCCTTGCCAGGGCGTCTGTTCGTCTGCGGGTCCCCCTGTGTGATAAACGACAACAGGGGATAGAGAGAGAGAGAAAAGAGGGATGGGAGCCTCTGCCATTACTGGCTGTGCAGGGCCAGATGTGTGTGTGTGTGTGTGTGGTGTGTATGCGTGCATGTGTGTGTGAGTGCATGCGTGAGTGTGTGTGTGTGTGTGTGTGTGTGTAAGTGCATGCATGAGTGTGTGTGTGTACATGTGTGCGTGTGTGTGTGTGTGATCTGCTCTAATGGGTTTGTGAACCTATCAGATACAAATCAGTTATCAGAGGGAAGCTGTGAAGGGCAAAAGGACAGCAATTAAGAGTAACATCAGCATTAGCTTACCCAAAGCACACACACAATTCTGATGGATACTCTGCCTCTCTCGCTTATTCTCTGTTTCTCTCTCTCTCTGTCTCTCTCTCTCTCTCCCTCCCTCTCTCTCTCTCTCCCTCCCTCTCTTTCTACATCCACCACAGCTTACATCATCTAACCCTTCCTATGTACAACCTCTGGAGAGTGACATTCATATACACAATGATAAGTAATAGATTTGATATTGAAATAGAATTTTAATTTAATTTCCTGAATAGATTTTTAAAGAAATGTTTCATATCATCTGATAAGTCAGCATTTTACTTTTTTTTTTTTTTACTGTGAGTCACTGAGTCACTGAGTGTTTGTAGGGCACTTTTAGAGGTGGCATGCTATCTGTTATGGTTTGAGGCTTTAATTTTTTTTGGCACGGTGTAATCGCGTCGTGACCTTGCCGCAGAGATGGGGTCGTGTCCGTGTGCCGACGCTGGACACAATGTGCACATTACTTTTATTGCGGATTATGCCGAGCGTGGTTTTTATGGAGGTGAGCAAGGAGACACGGATGTTTATGATACTGTGGACCATATGAAATGAAGAGTTTTACTAAGCGGACGCAATCTCTCTCTCTCTCTCTCTCTCTCTCTCTCTCTCTCGCTAACCCCTCAATCCCCCCATTAATGCCCTTTCACTGATAGATGGGGAAGGGCACAGGTTATAGCATAGAGTATCATATGTGCAGCAGCACATGACCCCCATCTGAATGGTTATCATGTGTCTCATCGATGGGCATTACAGTAGGGTGAGTTCTCTGTCCATTCACACTTGGGGTCTAGAAGTTCAGCCACTCAGCCAGATTATGACATATGGGACAGACATCCATCCTTTCATGTTACATGCTACATGCTGCCATGCTGGTGATGTCCATGCAGCAAGTCAACTATCAATATTAAATAAGAGTGCCTCCCTTTCAGGGGGCTAGGAGAGGGGAGGAAGTGGACTTGACCTTGACTTTGACCCAGCCATGTGATTGGAGAGATGGGGGCATCTGACTGGGGCTGGGGCTGCTCCAAGCTCCAGGCTGCTGCTTCTCTCTTCCAAGATGGTGCTGTGCTAGTGTCAGCCTGTTGCATTAGCTCCAGTCGATGTCTCGCCTTTTCTGTCTTTTTATTGTTATTACTGTATACAGTAGGAGTTTTCACACTAAGATGGATACTGTGCAGCTAAAATTATTTCTGCAGATACTCTTGGCACTTTTGTCGCGCCGGGTCACTCTGCCAACGGGAGTGGGGGTATTGTTTACCTCCGGCACCAGCTAATTGGGCTCTCCAAACCAACACTACTGCCCAGAGTGAAACTCCAAATCTCTGACGAGTCGAAGAGGAGAAGTCAGGGATACAGGGCCGGTGCCAAGCTGACAGCAAGAAGGAGAAAACTGGCTTTTCACTCCAAGAAGACTGGCTTTGTCCTGGAGACTGCTCTGGAGCCTCTAGAGTTGGTTGTGGAGAGAATGATAATGCACAAGCTGCTCAACATAATGGACAACACTGGTCAACAGAGTGTTTTCAGTCAGAGACTCCTTCAGCTCCATTGCAATGAGAACCATTACAGGAGGTCATTCCTGCCCACTGCGTTAGCCATCTACAACGACTCCCCTCTGTGCTGTAGAGCATGGATCGGGCCGAATTTTTTGTCCGAGCCCGACCCGCGTCCGACAGAGTAGTAACCGAGCCCGGCCCGAGTCCGACAGCCATTCAAATATTTTTTTCCGAACCCGAACCGAGGCCGACGGAATCAATTTCTCAACTGTTCATACTAATGCCACATTTACGTACGTTTTTTATGAATAGCCTGGCTAAACTCGGCATCAACAGATAAATGCTTGCTTACACAAACAAGCGCTGTTAAACGAGCCCGATTATAATTTCTAAATATTTGTCCGAACCCGGCTCGACCCGTCGGGTCCCGACGGGTTCCGACGGGCTCGGCTCGGGTATCCATCCTCTACTGTGCTGGGACAGGAGACTCCTCTTCTGAGTGGCAATGCACATTTTACATTTAACAACATTTAATCAAATATATGATATTTTTCAGCAGTAAAATTAAAACACATGGCGGAGGCAAGGCATAAAGGCTGGGCTGCTCAGGAGGCTGGCGGTGAAGACCAAGACTCTTAGGAAGACAGGGGGGAAGATGACGGCGACGGTGGAACCCCTCTGGAGGCTGGGCAGGCGGCCCTGGAGGGCAGCTGAATACTGGAGTGCAGGGCAGGAAGGGGGAAGAAGGCCTCAGAAACAGGAACAGGCTCAGGAACTGGAGACCCAGAGGCAGGCTCAGCCTCTATGTAGCTAGGAACAAGCTCAGGAATAAGAACAGCCTCGGGAACAGACGAGGTGTCAGGAATAGGAATAATAGGATGAGGAACAGGCTCTGGAACTTTCTGAAAGAGTTCCCCAGCATGGTGACTCCTGGGGACTTAGGGGGGCAGGATCAGGCTGAAAACCAGCATGTCCCATACTAGACTGCTGTAGGCACTGTCGGTTGTGAGCTCAGCTGTAATCAAAAAAAAAGATAAAGAAGAAGAAGACAGATGAAAAAAAGAGAGAGAGAGACAGAGAGAGAGAGAGAGAGATAGAAAGAGAACTGTGGCTGGATTTGGATAAGCAGCAGGAGGAGGAGAGAGGGCCCTGGGCCCAGTGTGGATCTCTTCCAGAATCAGCTGCTGCTCCCCGTTGGTGAGGGCTGTGTGTGTGTGTGTGTGTGTGTGTGTGTGTGTGTGTGTGTTTGCCTGTATGTGTGTGTGTAAAAGAAAATTGTCTGAAAGTGGTAATTGAGACACCTGGTGATTATACCCATTCATCATGCATAATGCATGTGTGAGTCAGAGATGGCTGGGGGGGACGGAGAGAGTGAGCGAGAGAGGTATAAAGAGAGGGGGTGGGAGAGAACGAGGGAATAAGAGAGAGAGACTATAAAAGCCAACTCAGACTGTAAATCAGTGATAGGTTTCTGAAGTTGTGGTTGCAGATGTTTGCGTGAGGTGCCTGTGGAGAACAGACGCACGGAGTGGTACGGTACTTATAGAACATCACACTGCCTCGGCCCCTTTATCTCCACATGGATTCAACTTCCATTTCACAAGCTAGATTTATATATTCATACTGTTAAAGCACCCACATCCCCCTTTTGCTCTCTCTTTGTATTCCCTACCTTATGTTTAATCATTCCATCTCTCATCAGCAAACTTATTTTCTATCCTCCATCTCAAATTCCCTCACCTTGCTTCTTCCTCTCTCCCCTCTCCTTATTAACTGATGTTGGCATCTTTGCGATTATCCCTTATGCAGAAGATAGCCTGTCAGACTTGTTTGATTTTATATGTATGGCCGCCATCTCCTGCGACAACATCATTTGCGTTCCGTCAATCTCACTAAAAATGGTTATTGCACTAAGCCATGCTGTCCCTAATGCCTTTATGTAAGACTCTCCCAAAAATGTTTTAATTAAAACAACAAAATCAAGCGTAATTTGGGCAGGCTAATGCTTGGCAAGCAGTGGATTGTTTCTGATTGAATGGGGGCATCTCCGGGTTGCTATTTGTGAGCGAGGGCGTGTAATGTGGTTTACATGCAGTGTTCAGTTGGGATCATCAGGGTCATCAGAGGAATGTCAACTCATGCCCCTCATCAGGGGGCCTGTTCCGGGCGTTTCTAATCGCCCGTCGAGACAAGTCCCTACTGCCAAAATGAATCGGAAAGGAGGTGGGTCGTGAGGCGCAAATTAAGACTCTTCAGAACGCCAGTGTAAATATGTAAATATGTAAATATGTGAATATTCTGAGAGAGCTGTGGGACTTCTCCATAAGTAGGCTGTCATTTTAGTACTCATCTGTGCGACTCTCAAAGGCACGCAGAGAGAGATTTGACCACCATCCTCCTCAGTTGTCAAACTTGCTATTCATTTGATTCATTATCTCATCCCATATATTATTCTTTCTCTCCATCTCCCTCGCTTTCTCACTTGATTATTTTGTTTCTTCACTTCTGCGTGGCTCAGTCACTGCCTCTCCATCCTCTCTGCTCCCCCCTTCCCCTCTCTGATTGGCTGCCTCCAGTCCCGGCTGGAGGGCACCTACGTCCGCTCTTTGAAAAATTGACTCATCAATACTTCAGCTTAAGTGCGTCACAGTGATTTCCTGGTTCACACCACTGTTTTGGAAATCATTCCAACAAATTAAAGTCAATAGGAGTTGACTTTAAGAGATCAAAGAAAACAGAGCAGACTGATGAGTTGGACACACACACACACACACACACACACACATACACACACCACAACACACACACACACACACACACCACAGGCTGGATGAATGTCTTTTTGAAAGGTCATCGACCCAAGCTCAATCTGAGGTAATTTAGGTGTGTGTGTGTGGCTCTGTGGATGGAGGGGGGAGGGGGGGATTCCAAGGTGACCGTTTGTCCTCTGAAGAGGGTTTCCTTCAACATGGTTCTCCACCACTAGGCTTCCAGGGGGTTGGCCTACAAAGCCAAAGCATAATGGTGTCGCTGGGATTAGAGTAAGCGGCCATTGAGTGATATCATCACTCGGACATGTCACTAAGAACAGACCAAACATGAAAGGGAGGAGGCACACATAAGCCTGTAAAGAGGCGTCTGCAGAGGGCAACATGTCAAATACTAACAATGGCTAAGCTGAAATACCCACTTTTGGAAATGAGTACAAGTAGCAGCCGAAACAAATATGGGAATAATTTACTATTTTATTACAGCCTGTTATTATACCACATTCCCATCATCCTCATACTGTGGCCTTCACTGCAGTAGTAATAGAAGGTCAACAAAACTGAATATTGTAAATTCGACTTATAATACATGATACAAATACATGAATGAACAAAAAATACATGAATGAACTTGTGTAGTCTGTAATTGATGCAGTATGTAGATTTGTTGAGAAAAAAAAATTCACTTACTTACTTGCTTACAACCTTACTCGCAAACATAAAACTAAATTACAATTCTAGGCATGATAGCCATTCCCAATATTTCTATTGACTCTCTTAATTTAGTTTGTCTCAGGTGTTATACATTTACAGTACATCGCAACTGTTTATATTTATCAGACACTGACAAATGTTGTAAGTTACTTGTAAGAGAAATAACCTTGTCATAAACATGTCACAACAGTGCCCATGTGATGTGATTAGTCATCATGACAATCAACATCCAATGCAAGAGCAGTGTCATGTTGTCATTGCTGGAGTTTATCACAACAGCTTTCGAAAGTCTGCTTGGCATGAAAGCCCACGTTACAGACTTATAAGCCATTATACTAGCTAATATTATGAAAGCTGTCATACTAGTTACCGATCACACATGGCACTGCTATGGTCACAGGACACTGACCACTTATGACAGGACATGCCATCTTCCAAGACATGATTACATGTCAGAAAGTAAATGAAAGTATAAACAAATATACGAGTATAAAGAAACGAGATGAGACATGAGACATTCATTTCTTATATCAGAATAACTTCATCATTGTTTAACACAACTGCACACCTCACCCTAAGAGATAATGGATGGAGATGATTTTGTGTCCTTGTACAAGTCTACCTGGACTATTCATACACTCAGAGAAAATAGTGTTTGCTGCTTGTGATGAATCTGGAACAAATGGTGAGAAATATCCAGCATGTGTTTATCTGTGAGTGTGCCTAGTGTGTATGTATTCATGTGTGTGTATGTGTGACAGCTCACAGCTTGTGAGCATTTGTTGGTGTATACGTGAGTATGTGTGCCTATACGTATTTCTGTGTGAGCGTGTGTGTGTGTGTGTGTGTGTGTGCATGACAGCACTCATGTTGGTCTGTGTTTGTATGTGCTGTGGTGTATTGGTCATTGAACATACCAGCACAGATTCTCTTCACCGGCCCTCCCTCTCTGTCTGCCTGTCATTTGGGGCTGCATGAGAGGGGGCTGCATGAGAGGGCGCTGCATGAGAGGGGCTGCATGAGAGGGCGCTGCATGAGAGGGGGCTGCATGAGAGGGCGCTGCATGAGAGGGGGCTGCATGAGAGGGGGCTGCATGAGAGGGCGCTGCATGAGAGGGGGCTGCATGAGAGGGCGCTGCATGAGAGGGGGCTGCATGAGAGGGCGCTGCATGAGAGGGGGCTGCATGAGAGGGCGCTGCATGAGAGGGGGCTGCATGAGAGGGGGCTGCATGCATGTTCCTGTACCGGGCTCACTGGCCTATCACAGCCAAGTTGGTTATTGAGCATTAACATTTTTAGACTAAAGCAAAAATAGCGCGCAGCAGTGTGAAGATTGAGGAGGGACCGAAAAAAATACATACAGAAAGCAAGCGGGGGATGGAGCAAGGTGCTTCCAAATGTGAAACAAATAAATCTGCTGTTTTGGCATCAGCATCCACAAGTGTCTCGTACCTCTGATGATGGCGGGGGGCAGTCTGAAGCCATGACATGGATGTAACATTATAGGCTAGGCGACAAGTTCCGTTAAATTGTGGTTAACATCGACCCCACTGATTGGCTATTAGTTACTAACAATGTAAGCTCCATTAATAACAATACCAGTCTCTGCATACTGAAATATGTCCTGGAACAGAGGAAAACTTTCCGCTTTGTATACGTTCAAAATGACTTGTCAATAATACATTGAACATATCATTACCAGGAAGGACTAGGGTACTAACTCTAGTGGGCTATATCCTCAAAGATCCTCAGCCTATGCATTCAATATGAATAAATACAAATAATGCAATGATCTTAATATCTCTTTTGTCAAAATGGCAATATTCCTTTTTTTCGCTTGCATTCATATGACTATAAAAACAGTAAGAACAACAACAACGCCAATAATAACAATGATCATAATAATAATAATTATAATATAATAATACATAACATAGGTTATACATTGGTGGTTTTACATTTAAATGTTGTGTAATAAGTAGCCTACTAATAACTAATAACTAGCCTATTATTATTTTGTGGATAATTTTGGAACTACTTTTTCTCATTCGCAGGCTGGACCCAGAGAGATGGGAGGGAGGAGAATGGGAGGGAGGAGAAAGAGAAATAGCAAGAAGTGGAGAGGATGAAACAAAAGACATGAAAGTGCAGTTGAGAGGAAACAGGAGAGTGGAGGACATGAGACAGATTAGTTGAGAGGACATGAGACAGATGAGTTGAGAGGACATGAGACAGATGAGTTGAGAGGACATAAGATGGAATCAGGCGAGTTACCACATTAGCCCCCCCGCCCCCGCATGCATTAACTCCTGTTGCTTTCTGCCGGCTTTCTGTGTCTGTCTCAAACTGTGTTAAAATGGTGCATTTAGCTGCCAGAATTTAAATTATCTTTCTGAGGGAGACCCCCTACAGGTCTGGGCTAAGCCCCAAATACGATATATATTATATTATCTATATAAACTCGTAGCGCCGCCCCTGGGCACAGGTAGACTAATGTGTTTTTGCCTGTCCATCGTGGCAAATTAAATCTTTATTATATGTCCCCATAAGGAGGGTGGTCAACCATTACACTGGTTTTTGCTGTGGGAGATTTCTCTGAGTTGGTAGTAGGCTTTTGCGATATTGTGCATTCGTTCGTTGTGAAAAGCAGTCCGTGTGTTAATCCTCTGATTTACCTCTGAACAATTTGCTTGTGCGCATAGAGATGTGGCATTTTTGGCTGTGATCTTTGTTTTACTACGAATTCTGTTTCAGTTAAAAAACAAAGAATCGAAGACTGAACTAGCTTGATAGTTCGTTAGACTGAACTGAGTCTAATACACATGTTGTGAGGTGGTCTAACATAAAGCTGCCTTCAGTTTAGCTGTAGGCTACAGGCCTAATAGGCTGAGATGGACCTGATGGACACCCACCAACTTTTGCAGAGACCCACCCAGAAAACAATGTTTTGGCTACTCCACTGTTGTGGATACGTGAGCGTGTGTACGTGCATGTGTATTTGTGTGCGTACGTGAGTGTGCACGTGTGTGTGTGTGCCTGTGTGATGTCCGTGACTGTGAGGCAGTATTGTGGGTGTTAGATCACAGGCTGCTGTGCCATTAGTTGCATCATGAAAGGGCTCTGTTAATGGCCCCATAAGTAATGTTTTAATGCCTTGCATCAAATAATTAAGTGGTTCAGTAAACATGCTTTACCCACACTATAATCTAGAGCTCAAAGATAGCCCATTATCATTTGCTCATTCTCTCTCTCTTTCTCTCTCCCTCATTCTTTCTTTCTCATTCTCTCTTTCTCCACCTCTCTCTGCCTTGTCTTCCTGTGAATTCACCCAGGAGATATTTTGGATTTGCTGAAGGCGGGGGACATTTTTGGAATATCTCTGCCTCATCACACACACTCTGCTTTTACTGTGTGTACTCACAAACACACACACACACACAGACAGACAGACAGACAGACAGACAGACAGACAGACAGACAGACAGACAGACAGACACACACACACACACACACACACACACACACACACACACACACACACACACACACATACACACACACACACACACACACACACACAGAGACACACACACACACGCCACCCGCTCTTTCTATTTCTCTACTTAGATTCTCACACATATATGCCACAAGCCTACATCATCTCTCTCCCTCCCTGTATGTAGAGAGAGCATCATTGTGTCTGTGTGGATGAGAGAGGGGGGGGGGGGGGGGGGGGGATAAAGCCCCCTTTTCGCCAGATTAACTCCAATATCAGAGGAGTCATCATGTGCTCAAAAGAAAGCAAAGCCTCCTTCCTGATCCCACAGATTAAGTGTCAAATTAATCTTTGATATTTATGTTTTTTTCCTCCCTTCTCCTAATTCCTTCCAGGGGAATGAAATGGAAAAAACAGAGACAATCTAAAGAGAGGATTGGGAGACATACGGCTGTTGAACCCGGGAGCCAAACACCAAACTCCCCCCATTGCCTTCATAGAAACACACACACACACATACACACACACACACACACACACACACACACACACACATGCCCTACCCCTCAATCTGCTTCTCTTAGGCTCCATGCAGCCATAAGGAGACTGCTTTCATGTATCCCAGACTAGTACAGAGCTGTAGTCACACAGAATTACTCACTAACTCTTCCACTGATAGAGCTACTAAAACCATCATTGGGCTAAAGGTAAACACAAATGTGAAACAAGGAACGGTGTAGTTATATACATGTTGGTTTGAACTAAAAGACTATCCTACCTCTCCAGCGCTACATTACACTCTTCACTCTTCACCCAACTCACTCCAAAACCTGCTCCAAGACCCCATATACAACAAAGCAGTATGGGATATGTAGTTACTACAGTCAATACCATAACAATGAACAGTATTATGAAACAGACTATTTTCAGTTTTTACATTAGTTCGGGGCCATAGCGGTGAGTTGACACTGAGTTGTGCTTAATGAATTACAGCACTTAGGCTGGAGGTGATCTTAAATCACGAGGAAATGTCCTGATAGTCATAAGAACAATGGCACGCCATTACTAACACATTAGGAGGTCTGGGCCACTGACTTTGACAGACCTCATTTGTAGTACATACTCTGCATACTTAAATACATAATTCTGAGATCTTATCCTACACTTTAAAAGATGATACCTTCTCTCCACCTTTCGTAAAAGTCTGACTGTCACATAGATGCACACGCACACGCACACGCACACAGATGCAAATGAGAATAATAAAATACAGCCACAGACTCACACTCAAACATAGACACACATATAGCCAGACAAAATCACAACTGCATTCAACTGCATTCACAACATTAAAGGCTATGATGTTGCTAAAGCCTTATTACAAACCTCTCACAGTACGTAAATACCAGCAAACTGAAACATGAAAATGTAGTCTAATGAGCCAGTGATCAAGAGGTCAAGCAAATTATAGCTATAATATCACAAGTTTCTGAACACCCCCCACCCCCACCCCCATGAAACAGATCTATTCCATGGTTACATAATGATGGGGGATTACAGACAGAATACCTCCTGTCATATCCTTGGAGCTATGATGAATGGAGGGGAGAGACAGAAGAAAGGGGGGGGGGAGATGAGACAGACAGAGGAAGGGAGGGAGGGAGGCTGGAAGAGAGATAAAGAAATGAGGGAGACAGGACGGACAGAACTGGGCCAGCTGGTTTGGCATGAGTTGGAGAGGAGACGCAGAGAGAGAGAGAGAGGGGGGATGTCCAGATTTGTCAGGGGAGGTCAGGAAGGCCTTTGTGGAGTGTAATTGCTTCGGAAAAGCAGAGCAAGGTTAACCTGAGGCCGCGGCCATGACGGCTGAGTCAAACAGAGGGAGATGGACAGAAAGTCCCTCAAGTCAGGAAAAGGAGACCATCCCCTCAACCACGTACCCATAAAAAAAGACCAGACCCCGCCATCAGCTACAAACACAGACACAGATTTACCACAACAAGTTTTGATGTTTTTTTCCTTTGATTATAAGTATTCTTTTTGAAGAGTTCAAAAAAGCAGACCAACTTCACCTGCATTTAACCATATACTGTAGGTCATTGGTTCCCAAACTGGGGTACGTGTACCCCCAGCGGTACGCAAAGTGGTTCAGGGGGTACGCGGGGAGAAAATTTGATTTGCGTTTTCAAAGTGAAAAAGCCCATTACATTTTCAAACTGAGCTATAATAATAATTATATTATTTTTTTATTTAATATTTTATATTATACAAGTCGCATTGCCAAAAATAGTCATGTATACCCATATTCAGCTAAATAATTACACTGCCAAAAATAGCTACAGGTAGGTTAGTGACCTACCATGACAGTTTGAAATGTTATATGCTGAATATATTCGCGGGGGAAGGGGGCGTGGCAGCGGCAGTTAGTGACCTACCCTGACAATTTCAGTTTCAAGTGTTATAAGCTGAATATGTGCGCGGGGGGGAGGGGGCGTGGCGGCGGTTACAAACATGAAAAAAAAACAGGGGGGTTCGTAGCTGGAGATTGAATGTCTGAAGGGGTACGGGGCTGTAAAAAGTTTGGGAACCACTGCTGTAGGTGAAGGTAACTTGTGTTACAGAAGTAAACTTCAAGCCCTGGACCACACTGTCGAATGTGTCTAGAAAGTGTTCTAAATTATTCTAACTTGACATTTTATGCAATATTAAAGGACAACGATTTCATCAGTTGATTGGATTATGTTACTATTTGACCTAGCCTACTTTATGGTATGGCATATTTAAGGACTGCTTCAGCCAAAACATGACTTAGCTCTCATTTTGCCGTAGTTTTAAGCTAATAAACTCGGCTGCACGTTTTTTATACACATGTTTTCTTTCTATTTTAAATCACTCAGATGCCAGTTATCTAACTTGCTGACACTGAACCCCATCCACAGATTTTTAAACGCATTTTGAAAGAAAGAATAAACATTGATCAGATAAATACGGAAGCAAATGTGTTTCTTGGTCGCTAGCTCATTATATGCCCCAACAGTAACTCAACCCTGGTTTTATATGCTTCTTCTTAAAAGAATGCAACTCTACCCTACCCTAACTTTCCTTACCCTACCTTACAATGAAAGATTGACTCTCCTGCTCCCCCAATGTGGATTGCAAAGTCTTTTGAGAATAGGATACTCATTAGAACCACTCCAGTTTTTAGAGCCAATGACTTTATCATACCATTCCCCAGGTGTGTCTTTAAAAGCAGTAGACATAGGCATCCTCACTAGAACTTTCAATTTTATTGTGAATGTTTGGGTAGGTTACATGTCCACTGTCTCTCAGGATGGTGCACAGATCACAATCAGTTCCCTGCAGCATCCTTGTGTTGTGCCAGCTCGAATTCAAGCTCCACATCTGCCAAGTTTGTCTAACTGCTTTTTTTTTTGCATTTAAAATTTAAATCAAACTACATTGCTTTTGTTTTAAACATATCAACATTATTTACATTTTATTTCACGCTTACATTTTGCCTCCGCCAATTGCGCCTCAAGTTCATTACTGGCTTCAATATGCTAACGTTACTGAACAAAACAAAACTGTCAGCCCTCCCTATGCCTCCCATTGGGATTCCATGACTTAACATTCCATTGCACCGGTAAAGGTTCCGTTAACATTACCATTAACATTACCATTAACTGTAATGCATTAGTCAGAACAAACTAATCATGATCTTGAGTATTAATTAGGGCTGTCAGCGTTAACGCGTTAATCTATGCGATTAATGCGGCCGCGATTAACGCGATAAAATATTTTAACGCAATTAACGCAATTTAAAAAAAAAAATTTTAATGCCTTTATTTGGATAGTTATGAAGTTATGACAGGAAGCGATGCGGAGAAGAGGTGGGGAGAGGATTGGGAAATTACATCAGGCCAGACTTGAACCTGTGTCCCCTCGGGCAATGTAAGTAGGGGGCTTGGCCTACCAATAGACCCCCTTGTTCAAAGTGGGGAATGACAGAAAAAGTTTGGGAACCACTGCGGTAGTTGAAGATGGAGAGAGCTGAGGGATTGTTGGGCTGAAAGTTTCTTTTTAATAGGCAAAATTACGGAACAATCGACAAAACTAAAGTTGTATGTAGCATTTGTCAAATTGAATTTAGCTATCACAGAAGCAGCTCGTCTTTAAGTTATCACCTTAATGCAAAGCACCCGACAGAAAGCAGTCCCAGGTTAGATGGTCGCCAACCCACACTCTACGACTTCTCTAGTAAAATAACTAGACCAGTCCGTGAAAAGGTTACCAACGCTTTAGCAGTTTGGGTTGCCGGTGACTGTCGGACCATCAACATAGTTAAGGACGTTGGGCTGACTGAGGTGATTCGAATTGCTTCAGGAGACAACTCTTACGATTTACCGTCGAGGGGCACCATTGTGTCTCGCATACATTCCTTTTATGACGGCGAGAGAGCACGAAAAATTCAGCTCCTCGAGCAAGCTGCTACCGTCACCCTTAGTGGTGACCACTGGACATCAGTCAGCAAAGACAATTACCTGGGTGTCACAGCTCATTTGATTGACAATGTATGGAAATTGAGATATTTTTCATTGGAAGTAAAAAAAAAATACAGACAAACAAACTTTTAATCGCGATTAATCTAGATTAATGGATTTCAAAATGTGAGATTAATTCGTTCATTTTTTTTTATCTATTGACAGCCCTAGTATTAATACAATATTATAAAAGTTATGTATATCACATAAAGTAATAGGGTCGGGTAACAAATAATCTTTTAGTTAACACTATTAAGGCATATGGCATTGGTATGAACAAATATTAGTATCATTATGACATTGTAACTATACAATTATGCCCGGTGTAGTACACTAATTGTCCTGATATAACGTATATTAAAGCAACCCTATGAAGCAATTGCCATATTTTTAGGTCAGAAGAGCAATTATTGCATGGTCATGCGAAGGACAGATAAACACACCTGTCGATCCAACTAGCCGTCCTGACTTTGCACTATACAGTGGTGGTGGAAGAAGTATTCAAAGCCTTTACTTAAGTAAAAGTACTAATACAGCAATGTAGAAATACTTCATTAGAAGTAAAAGTCCTGCATGAAAAATCATACTTTAGTAAAAGCAAGTATTAGCAGCAAAACATAGTTAAAGTATTAAAGTAAAAGAACTGGTTTGGTCCCTCTGACTGATATATTATTATACATGACATCAATAGATTATTAATCCTGAAGCATCAGTGTGTAAGCAGCATATTACTGTTAGTTCCTGGAGGTAGAGCTAGTTTGAACTACTTTATATACAGTTATACAGGGACACCAGATAAATCTGAAGGATCTTGAGTTGATTAATGGGAGAGGAAAGGAAAAAAGGTTTTTATCTTATCTTTGATTTTTGGTGAGATATTGTATCATTTGAACATTTATTTGAAATGAAACCATGTGAGAAGTTTAGAGGAGGAAATCACTATTTGGTGGAGCTGTTAACAACGCATAGATCTGAAATCCGACCCTGACGACACACTGTTTTTTTTGTTAGACGTCAGAAGCCAAAAAAGGATGGAAACTCCGTAATGCTGCTTTAATATTCATCATCTTTGTAAGAACAAAGTATCAATATGCTGCTATTTTGTATTACTCAACCTGTGAGGCTGCACTAAATTGTACATATTAGTACAGTCTGTAACAACAGAACTGTTAGATTAAATGTGACCTGTTCACTACTGCTTTTGAATGCTTATATACTGTAACAGTGTAATATGAAGCTGATCAGAGAATCTTCACAGAAACATATTTAGTACCCTATACAGCCTAGAGAGAGAGAGAGAGAGAGAGAGAGAGAGAGAGAGAGAGAGAGAGAGAGAGAGAGTACTTGGTTGACTATAAGTGTATCTCTTTTGATGGCAAACAAACAATTACAGAAAGACTTTGCTGACCTAGATGTGTGATGACTTGTGAAACTGAAGTAAACTGTGTAGGTTCAGTATGCAGTCATTCATTCATGTATTTATTCCTTTGTCTATAATATAAAGGGTACACACATGTGTTGATTAGAGAGTGTGTGTGTTTGTGTGTGTGTGTGTGTGTGTGTGTGTGAGAGAGAGAGAGAGAGAGAGAGAGAAAGTGATGGAGAGAGAGTGAGTGAGAAAGAGAGAGGCCATTGAAAGGAGGATGAGACGGGGGGCGGTTACTGTCGTATCTCCTAATTCTCTATCAATGCTAACTGCATTAGCACTCCCTCCCTCCTCACACACACACACACACACACACACTCCTACTGCACCCACTCAGCCTTCCGTCCCTCTCGGGGGAAAACCAATGCTTCCTGTCACCTGCCAATCAAGTGTCTGACGAATGGTGACCTTGCTCGCCATCGCAGCATTGTCTCAGGCGATCCCCCTTCGTAAATCAACCTTGCATTTTCTAGATGCTTCGGCAAGCGGCTTTCCACGCTGATGCCAAATAAAATTTGATTTATTGATTGGCTCCTCGAAAACGGTGATTTATTGAGGTTGAGCCAAAGGGGAAGGAACATTGATTTATTTCAAGGTTTTTATTTATTTTTTGCTTTTGTGTCCATTGTCTGAGCCCATCTTCCTTAAGCTGGAAGGTAAACAACGATGACATATATGATTATGTCTGCAGACTGTTAGCATAAGCCTCTTAGCATTGGATATCTATATAATCAATGCTAATCATAAAGCCAACCAGCTCTGACATTGTGTTAAGTGGGGCTTTCCTCAAGCTCTTTAGTGTCAATTTGTTTGTGTGTAGAATATATACATCTATTTGTGTCTTTGTGTTTGAAATGAAACTGCCTGTGTGTGTGTGTGTGTGTGTGTGTGTGTGTGTGTGTGTGTGTGGTATATGGGAGACAGAGAATTTGCGTGTGTATTTGTGGAAACATTGGCATGAAATACGTGTTGAGTAATTGTGAGTGCATTTTTGATTTTGTATATATGTATAGTGAAAGTGTGCATGTGTGAATTATGTGTTGATGTCTGTGTGTGCATGTCCGTGAGTGTGTGCATGTGTTTGTGTGCTGTCCACGTGCGCTTTGGGTGTGTGCCTTTTGTGTTAGCATGCCTCCCTTCAGCACGGGGGGATGTTTTATGATGTGTTTGGCGGGGGCCGGGGAGGGAAGCTGTCTGTCTCAATCTGTCTCTCCTCATGTATCTGTCACTGCTCGCGCAAGACAGCAGCAGCCAGCTCGGACACTCACACAAACGCACACACACACATGCCCACACATGCACACACTCACACATACACACGCACACAGACACACACACACATGCACACAGACACACACACACACACATGCCCACACATGCACACACTCACACATGCACACACACACACACACACACACACACACACACACACGCACACACACACACACACACACACGTACACACATGCCCACACATGCACATATTCACACAAACACGCACACACACAGACAAAAACACACACATACACACAAACACACACACACACACACACACACACACACACACGTACACACATGCCCACACATGCACACACTCACACATACACACGCACACACACACACACACACACACACACACACACACACGCACACACACACACACACACACACACATGTTGGTCTCTTCTTCTCTCTCTCTGTACACAACTGTTCATTCCGTGTGTTTTGTTGGGTGTATGTAAATGTATCATTTTCAGATAGTGCTGAGAGAAATGTTGAGCTAAGAGAAATAAAGTGAAAAGTCCTGAGCTGGAGAAAAACAGACAGAACATTGGTGTGTAAAAACTGATGTTGACAGAGATGTTGACAGAAATAGACAAATGGAGATAGAGACAGTGGCGGCACACACACACACACACACACACACAGAGAGAGAGAAGAGGAAGGTGGGAATTTCTGAGGGAAACTTCTGTGTGATAGTAAGCATGTGAGTGTGAAAGATATTCTCTTATCAGCATTGTTCACCCGAACACATATACCCCCTCCACACACACATCTACAGACACAAACACACACACACATACACACACACACACACACACACACACAAACACACACACACAGAGGCACTCAAAGATGCATCCTTGACGAGCATGGACTCTTTGTCTAAGCTCAGCCAGCACAAACTGTGAATGTGTGAGTCCTTGCATATGTATGCATATGTATATGTGTGTGTGTGTGTGTGTGTTTGAGAGGGACAGAGGCAAGGAATAGGACCACACAGATTGCGTGAATGCGTGTTTGAGAGCGAGAGAGAGAAGAGTGACTCATGGGGAGCGTTGGCGATGATGCTCTCGATGTGACTGAGAACTGTCACCGGTGACACCTTAGACAGCCTTCATTTTGTCTCCTCTCCTCTCTTTCACTCTCTCCATATCTTTCACTCTCTCCATCTCTTGTTTCCCTCTCTCCTTTGTTTATCCTCTCTTGTTCTCTCTTTTCCTCTGTCTCTTTCGTATTTTTCTCTTCCTTTCCCTTTTTTCTCTCTCACTCTCTCTCTCTCCCTACCTCTTTCTCTTTTCCTCTCTCCCTCCCTCTCTCCTGTCTGAAGGACAATCAGATGGATGGGGCAGCAGTGTGGGAGAGGAATAGTAGCACGTCTCAGAGTGTTAACTGTACCGGGAGCGCTGTGTGTGTGTGTGTGTGTGTGTGTGTGCGTGTGTGTGTGTGTGCGTGTGTGTGTGTGTGTGTGTGTGTGTGTGTCTCTTCTCGCTTTCTCGCACACATGCTTTCTCTGTTCCTCCTCTCCCTCTGTCTTTCTCTAATTCCGTCTTCATCTCTGTCGTTCTCCCCTCTCTCATTCGCTTGCTCTCTCTTTTTTCCCCCCTCCCTCTGTTGTTTCTCTCTCTCTCTCTCTCTCACTCACCCACTCGAGCGCTCACTCGCGCTTTCTCTCTCTCTCCTCCCCTCCCTCCCTCCCTCCCTCTCTCTCTCTCTCTCCTCCCTCCCTCTCTCGTTCTCTCATGAATGTCACCTCTACTGGTGGTAGCCGCTGGAATTCACGCACACACACACGCACTCACACACACTCACACACACATGCTGGTTCTGGGTGAGGGGGTGGGCTGTGTAGGTGAGGGTTGTTGGGAGAAAGAGAGAAAGAGCAATAGAAAGAGAGAGAGAGAGCATGTCAGAGGAGACGTGAAGAGAAATCTTTCTCTTTCTGTCCATTCTTTTATCCGTCGCCGGCCGGTCTTCCATCCCTCCATCGTGGGCTCCTATGTCCTGCCTGCTGTGTGTCGCCTCTGGATCTAACTACATTGGATTACTCTTCCGGCTTTTCATCTGGCTGTTTTTTTTTTTTTCTTTTTCGTTTTTTTTCTTTTTTTTCTTCTTTCCCGGAGAGAGAAGCAAAGTTTGACTGCACATGAGGGATTTCATGGTGTGACCATCTACTGATCTATCAGTGGACTGCTTCTCCTGGTCGCTCCGAATCTGATTCATCCACTACCACAGTTTGTCATTTGTAAGCAAATAGTTTTTTTTATATATATATATTATTATAACCATTGTCTTTTTTGGAGCAAATTTTCTCGTGTTGTCATTTCCGTGTTTGCGGAGAGAACTTTTCGTGCTTGAGGAGAGCGGCGTGTCCTAGCCTGGATTGTTTACTTGACAGAGAACAAATCCTCCCGCAAGCTCTGAGTCTCGGCTGAGAGCGACGAGCTTAAGTTTACCTTTACCTCTGCCCGTGGTTGGGAGCCTTCACAAGCACGATGACATGGGAGGTGAGGTGGTTCCGAGGACCATGTCGCAATTGCTGGTTTTCCGTCCCGACGGACTGCCCTTTTATAAAAATGTGACCAAACTCTCATCCGCTTTTTCTTTACGGACATTTCTGAACATTGACTTGTATAGTGTATTTTTGTTATCGTTTTTGTTTTCTTTATTTGCCTGTTTTTTTGGGCTGGGTTTACATCGAGAGTGAAGGGCAAAACCTTTGTTGACTGAGTCTAGCCAGAGATCGGTGTTTCTACCTGATCCTGCTTTGGGGAAACCCTACTTGCTTGAGTGACTGCCTTGAACCTCGCACTACCCTCACAAGGGGGGTCTGTCTTTTTCTGGGGCTTCTGTGAGACGATCTAACCAGCAGGGGGGTGTGAGGCCAGAACAGACCCCCCTCCCAAAGGTGAGAGGGGGGGAAGATGGCAGCTCTTGCCAGCTCTCTTATTCGACAGAAACGGGCCGTCAAGGACGACTCCGCCAACCGACCGCAACCCAGCAAGCGTAAAGTCTGCCAAAAGAGCAACAAGTCCCTTTGCCAGAAACAGATCCTTGTTCTCATCAATAAAGTTCGATTATGTGGTGGTCGAAGAAGAAGGCCAGAATTAAGACCGGGTAGGTAGTTGTCCTTTTTGCTATTTGTATGGGTCTTTGAGGAGTTGAGCAAAGTCTTCCAGTGGTTGAAGACATTCATTGGCATTTATGGACCTTTTGTGTTCTTCCTCTTTCATTTATGGAGGATGGTCATAAAAAAAACATTGTCTATTCACCTTCCTTATATGAAATGAGCAAGTCAAATTCATGCCTTCTAAAGCTGACAAAACTAAACTGACAAGCTTTATCCATTCGTGTACCTAGTTCTGAGGTAACCTGCTAAACTAAAGTCAATGGTCAATGCCACCTTACATATGGTGAAGTGTCTGCCTACTCACCACGCTGGAATAGTAGCTCTCTCTAGTAAGCTTTGTGTTGCTGTGAATTACCTCCTCTTCAAATGTCCTATATGCACACACTGATCCTGGCAGCCTTCACCTATGCTATCTCCTTGTGGGTGGCTAATTAATACCGAGTTATGTTTGTGTATGTGTATTTGTGCATGTGTGTATTTGTGTGTGTGTGTGTGTGTGTGTGTGTGTGTGTGTGTGTGTGTGTGTGTTTTGTGTGTGTGTGTGTGTGTGTGCACTCATGTGTTTACATGTATGTGTGCTTAAGATGAATGCATGTTTTTGTGCAGAATGTTACAACAGCAACACAATAACTGACTGCTTAATTATTTTTGATCCTCAACCTTTCCCTATGGAAATGCTGTGTGTGTGTGTGTGTGTGTGTGTGTGTGTTTGTTTGTACACACCTGTGATTAATCATTTGCTGTGATTCATTCCAAGCATAACCTTGCCACTGGTGCCACTGGATCCTGCTGTAGGGTTTTTTCTGGATTAGAAGGTCATTATTAGACTTGTACACATCCTTCCCAGCATCTACTGAAGCCATGGGAAATATAAGTTTTGTGGAGGGATGGTGTTCATGTGGGCGTTCTTGTCTCCAGTGAGGCTTTTAGCCTGTTCCCATTTCTGTGGTTAAGCGTGGCATTCAGAGATTAGCTGTGCATTCAAGCCAACATAAAAGGCGAGTTCTGTGCAATTAAGGACACAATTTTATCTCATATTTGATTAGCATGTAATTTGCAACCATTTGTGACGATATTGCTTTCCTTGGAATGGAATGCTGTGACAAATTTTCTGTCAATCAATCAAATATTTATAAAATGAATGCATATACAAAGAGAGGAAAAGGGAAAGGGGAGAGACAGAGTGATAGAGAGAGGGAGTGTGACAAAAAGAGAGATGGATGGATTGATACGTTGTGTATACTGTCATTTCCAGAAGTGAATTGATGACAGGCTAGGATATAAATCATCTATATGTGCTCTAATCAAGCTGCATTGCATCAGTGTGTTGCTCACCCAAGCAGTGAGTATGTGTGTGTGTGTGTGTGTGTGTATTTGTGTGAGTGTGTGTGTGTTTGTGTATGTGTGTGTGTGTGTGTGTGTGTGTGTGTGTGTGTTTGTGTGTGTGTATGTGCACTCATGTGTTTGCATGTATGTGTGCTTAAGATGAGTGTGTGTGTATGTGTGCTTTGCACATGTGCGTGAATGCTGGAGTATGTGTGTATGTATGCAGGTTGTAGTTAATTTATGTATGGATATACATTCTGTTTATCTCTGAGGAAACTTTGAATTTGAGGCTCCCAGCAGTCCTGGAGCCTCGTGCTGCTTTGATATGTACAGCAGAACAATATGCAACCATTGTGTCAGTTCAGCCTAGATAGTAATGTGGTTGTCTTTGAGAGCACACAGTGAGTAAAACCACGACTGTTCCCATGGCCAGACACACACACACACACACACACACACACACATACTCCCGCTCCACTCACAATCACACAGAGGGGTTTTTTCACACGCCTACTCTCGTAATGGAGAAGAGGAAATAGTTCCAGCGAGTGTTTCGTCTCTTTGATGTGCAGGACTGAAAACCCAGTTTTCTGGGCCATTTGTGCAGGCCCTGGTTCCCCAGAGGCACTCGTTTTTGAGCGTCCTCTCACTATCTCTCTCTCTCTCTCTCTCTCTCATTCTGTCTCTCTCTCACTCTCTCTCTCTTGCACACCCCCCCTCTCTCTCTCTGCCGTCACAATGTCACGCTCAAAAATACTGAGCTTTCAGACACGGGGGCTTTTAGAGGTGTAATGGATGCGATCCGTGCCACTTGCGTATGTTCTGGCACATGTGTGTTACAGCTGTTTTTTTTGGGGGGGGTGGGCGGGATGGGGGACACCACGGGCAGCACGTCGCCGCCGTTGCTGCCGCCGCCGACACCGCCGTCGCCACCGCATTACGGCCCACACCTCACGTCTCCCTCCGCTGGGGCCTGGCAGGCAGCGGGCGGCGCACAAGCGAACACCTTTCTGCACGTGTCACTCGCTGGCTCTGAGAGTGTAACAAATGGGTTTGGCTCTCTTTACGCCTCCTCTGCTCCCGCTGCTCTCCCCCTTTTCCATTTTCCTCTCTCTCCCTCTCTCCCTCTCTCTCTCTCTCTCTCTCTCTCTCTTTCTGTAAGTCTGGCCCTACCTCACTTGCACTCTCCCTCAGGTCTTTCCTCCCCCTCCCCTCTCTCTCAGCCTTTTAGCTCTTCTATTTTATCAAATGTTCCGTCTACCTTTACCCCTTTCACACTCTCCCCAGTCCTGTTCCCTTTCTCTTTCCTCTCTCTCTCTATCCTCCTTTTCTTCCCCTTGCACTCCACTCCAGTACTCGAAGACCCTGGCTGATCTGACTGTCTCCCCTCTGTCTCAGATCCATGAAGCTCAATGCTGAATGCAGATTAATCAATAATTAGCCATTCTATTTGTTCGCCAAGGAATTGCACTTGGAGACATGAAGTGTGCACCCTTTAAACAAACACACACTGCGTCTCACACACAGTGCTTATGTGTTGCATAGATCCAAGAGACGTAATCACAATTAAGGTCTGTGTTGTTGTGATGGATAAGGATTGTCTGTGCTACATGGTGCGGGGAGTTACACAAGAAAACAGACAAACAAAATCACTATTTCCTGCACTGTTGACACAGTTTGCAAATACATACAGTATAGGTGTCCATAATGTCAAACAAAAAATGTGATATCACACCATGTGGAAACTGTGGGATGTATGCGGGCAAACATACTTTGGAATGCTGTAAGATACAGCTGAACAGATACAGATGAACAGATACAGATGAAACTACAGAGAGATGGAGTAAAAGATGAGATGAAGATGAAGAGTAAGAACATTTCTCCAATAAGAGATAAAAGGAGAGAGAGAGAGAAGAAGAGGACGAAAGCTGTTTTGTATTTAGCCGTGGGCTGTAGTAAAGGCATCAGGAGCAGGTGATATCGACTGGCCAGGACGGAAAAGTGCTGTGGCACACTGAGGCAGGGGCGGGCCAGGTCCGGGTGGGAATGGGTGGGGTCCGGCGAGGGGAGGCCATGTGGCGCGCAACCTGGTCACGATGAAAGACCCAGCGGAGGATAACATTAAGCTGACCGCAAAGGATGGGGCCTTCAACTCGCTTACTCAACAACACCTGATCAGACTGCACAGTGTTGGGTGGCCGCCCATCAGAACAGTGACAGTGGCAGGGGTCAGAGAGGCAGACAGAGAGAGAGAGAGAGAGAAGGCGGGGGGATAGAGGGAGGAGGATGAGTGGGAGGAAGGAATAGATGAGTGGAGTGCGGAAGGGAGCCTGATAGAGTGAGAGACGGGTAGAAGAGGGAGGGCGGTGAGAGGAATGGAAGTGGAAGTGAAGATAGGGAAAGAGATGGTGAACGGGAATAGAGCAAGATTGTGTGATATTGCAGAGAAGAGAGCGGCACAGATAATAAATAATAAATAAATACCACCAATGCAGGGTATGAGAAAATAGGCAGGTCAAACACACCAAGGACACACAGACCATGGGAGTGAGCATTTAAATAAGTGATACTCTTACAGATTGGACATTTCCGTGTGGAAGAGGTGCTCACCCATCACTCCATTCAGTCTCATTTATGTGTGTTTAAGCGGCCAAACTGATGCAGTCTCAGGAAAATCATAGACGGACTTTTCCTCCTAGAGGGCTCTTAAAGGTTTAACACAGACTCTTACCAACTGCCATAAAACAGACAGACTAAATGGTCCCAAGAGATTTCTACAGGGAGCCCTTTATCAGGGGGATACAGGTACAACCTCTATGGGTTCAGACTATATAACTCGTTGTTTTGAGTTACTGAAGCACATCTTACAGTTTATGAATATACTATTAAAAACCTTCCTAAAATGACATGCCCCAACCCACTTGGAATTAGGCTGTCTTTCTGCTTGAGCTGGAGGGTTGGATAGTGAGGGGTGTGGCATGGAGTGGAGCCAGAGGTAAGAGTTGATTACACCAAGAGAAATGTGGCTGGTAAATACTGGTGTAAACAGACACGGGCCAATTTCATCCAAAGCATTATGGTGTGGCAACACATGCGCCTTAATGCATAAGTAATGACACTGACACTGAAATGGTGTTTTTGTTGTTGTTGTTGTTATTTGGATGTGATATTTTGCATCTTATTTACTAACAGAGTCCTAAGGGAGCCCCTTTGTTAAAGTAGTATATTGAGAATGTCTCCTTCATGTAAACACATCGCTGTAGTTTTGTTTTGGTAAATACTTCAAAGAATGTGAACGGAAAAAAACATCATCTGGTGCTCATTTTGAATAATGTTTTTGAAGGGGGGGAGAGAGATTCAGGGTCTTGAATGTAATCATTAGCCAGATAGAGGTTTATACCTCTCCTGTCAGGGGAATGGACTCGAGCGAGTCTGTGATACCCCACATCGCTGCGGTTCATCATAATCCAACTCCTATCGCACCAGTTCACCTTAATGCCTTTCATATTACACCCCTTTGAAGTTCCTATGGCCCATTAGAGCACTTTATCTTAATAAAGCCCTTTTTTTTCTCCTCCCCCACTCAGTTTGGCTATGAGGCTCCCATCCCGAATGATGCCGGGGAGTAAATCAATCCAACAGCTATACAGCCTCGTCATCGTCACAATTTTCAGTCTTCTCTCTCGCCCGGATGTCGCGGTTGGGTTAAACGTGACAGCCGAAAGTCTACGATTCTCCCCAGCGCTGTACGCCGCGGCGTGTCAGTCACATATTCAGCCGGGTGCTTAATGTTTGCCATAATGAGGCATGGAGAGAGATTCACATGTGAATGACGATCATTATAGATAACGGCAGCTCTTGTAATTGGGCGCTAACGTTGACTGGGACGAGTCATGGCTCGTCATGCCGAATCAATCTGTGCACCTACGCCGTGTCAGTCAATTAGTGTTCATCGCGGGATATGGCTATTTGGAGAGCGGAATAGCAAACACTAAACGCAAATCGGAGCAAACATACTTTTAATCAGTTATGTGTGTGTGTGTGTATGTGTGTAGCCTGATCCTTATTAGGGCCCTGAGGCAAAGGCTTTTGTTGACTGAACAGGGCACACATCTGGTAACTGTCCTGGGCCAGCTTGTTTTTTTTGAGAGAGAGAGAGAGAGAGAGAGAAAGAGAGAGAGAGAAAGAGAGAGAGATAGAGAAAGAGAGAGAGAGAAGAGAGAGAGATCTCCCTTGCATGTGTGATTTTCAGACTTTGATGGTGCTTGACCTCCGGGTTTTTGGTCGAGCACACCTCTGCCAGTGCCAAGCACAGCTGGAGGCCGGGGCAGCTGCGATTCATTTGCAAACGAATCCGATCCGATTAGTTTGGAAACCGAGAAGGAGGGTATCATCATCATCATCTGGTCCTCTCACTGCTGTTTGATAATGAGGACATGGAAAAGATGCAAGCACCAGATTATGCCCCTTATGCAACTGGGGACGATGTGAGTGGGGGTGGGGGGGTAATAATTTTTACAGGATTTTTTTGTCTGTCTCCGAGAGAGTAGACAATTAGAGCTGGGGGAATTGGGGTGATTCCTGTTTACTTACACGAAAATTCGATTTTTTTATTTATTTTGCTCCCTGTTTTTCATGGCATTATTTGGAGAGGGATTTGCGGCTCCCCAAATAAAATAGCCTTTGGCCCTGCACCGTGTCTTCAGCTGACAGATAGAGGACAGCTCTCACCGACAGGTAGAGACAGAACCGGAACAGCGGCACTCAGATTATGAGTAATTCTGTCTGAGAGAGGGAGAGAAAGAGAGAGGGGGGGGGGGGGGGGGGGGGGGGGGAGAGAGGAGAGATCTCAGGACGCCTGGCACCGTGCCAAATGCTCTTTACCCTTCTGACAACTACATGCTAACTCAGTGCCAAACCAGGACAACCCAATTATCATTACCACGGCTGGTGACGAGATTGCCGCGGTCGTGATTATTGCCGCTGTCTGCTACAGCTAATATTATGTCAGTTAGAAGAATATAGAAAGTAGATGAAGGGGCACTTAATTTACATCTGGCTTAATGTAGTTGAAACATCGCCCAAATGGGTTTCCGCCACAGCAGAAATGGCTGCCTGTGAGTCTATTCTTGGAAATGGACATAAAATCGCAATTATGATACATACAAATGACTGTCACCTGGATTTAAAGCATCAGTACATACAGGAGAGCTGACAAGCACTGTTAGCAGTCCTTGTGGTTTTCTGTATATACTGTGTGTGTGTTTAAAGCTGTGGGGTGTGTGGTTCAGATGACGCTTTACCGGGTCTTGGCTCACACCTTAAAGCTTATTTACTCATGGAGTGATGAGTAAACACATAACCACAGGAACTCCCCTCCCCACCACCATCCTCTCGTCTTTCGTCCTAAAGACATTGCGAGTGACAAAGAACGCCTTGATAGCCCCTCACTCGTACCGGCTGAAATTGAATTTGTGGATACTTTGATTAAACGTGACAAGGACAGATTGAGTTTGACCTCTAACAAGAGAGGAAGCGAGGGGGTGGGGTACAGAGAGTGCAAGATAGAGAGAGAGATAGAGAGAGAGGGAGAGAGAGAGTACACGAGGAGAAGGCAAGTGAGAGAGGAAAACAGAGCATGTTAAAACAAGACAGTTAGACCTAAATGGAATGAAGACAGTTTTCACCTTGAATTTATTTCACGGCTGAGTTTTGGATTCTGTGAGTCTGAACCTGCATGTGTGTGTGTGTGTGCGTGTGCGTGTGCGTGTGCGTGTGTCTGTGTGCGCGTGCGTGTGCGTGTGTGTGGTTGGAAGTGCATGTACACACATCGTAGTGTCACACTGGGTTTAATTGCTAGAGAAAAGGGAGCTAATCCCAGAGGAAAATAAAAGGGAAGAAAGAGAGAAAGGAATCTCACCATTACCATGTATAAAAATGGTGAGCAAACACACCTTTAAGAACTATGACTAAAAATACGCACTCACCAACCCCCCCCCCCCTCCAGCATATCCAGAGCTCAATACTCAACACACCTCACCACAGGAGGAAAGTAGGGATGCACGATAATATCGGCTCGACATCGGTATCTGCAGATAAAAGCTTCAAAACTTAATTATCGGCATCTGCAGATATGAACATTTCTGCCGATGTACCTGGCCGATAAAGTGACGTTCAAATTATGCGCACGCGAAGCAAATGTTTTGGTTACTATGAGCGCCAACAACGTAATTCAACACGTCGGCTGTGTGGCAGTACTTCACAGTATCAGAGGATGTTGACATGCTATTTGTCAGGAAACTTTTCAGGAGATGGAAGAGGAGACGACAGCTTGGCCGTAACGTAGGTTGCATGCATAGATGCAGACCACCCGCGTGCAACGCTTTGCAACATTACCTGTCGCGCGCTAATAGAAGTTAATAAGTTGCTAGTTAGCTAGACAACACTAGCTAGTTAGCTTGCATGCTACGTGACACCAGCGAAGTTGATGATCTCATTTGACGGGATTTGAAACGTTACGTCACGAGCCCACGCTATCTGTACATGGCTTACTTTTGCATATATGGAATTTATATAGCTAACTTGGCAATAACCTTACATAGATTAGTCTAGAAATCCTAGAAGGGATGTTAATAAACTGTAAGTCAGTTAACCAACGTTAGCTTGCCAAGTTAGCAAAGTTGCATTTCCAGAGTGTAGTTGTTCAAGTTGGTACTGTTCAAGTATGAAAATTGTGACGTGAAAATATAAATAAATCTGCCATATTTGAAATCATTTCAATAGTTTCATGAGTGAATGTCTATTTCTAAAATTATACAAATCAAGTTTTTAATGTCCCGTATCTACAGCAATACCCTATCATAATAACAGATTAATTCTAGTACAGGAGAGACTTTTCAATAATTAAAAAGCAGAGGTGTATATATCGGTATCGGCACCGGCAATCGGCCAAAATGAGCTTGTAAATATCGGCATATCGGATATCGGCTAAAATTCAATATCGTGCATCCCTAGAGGAAAGAATGACCCATATGCTTTATAACCATTCAGCACCATGCCATGTGAAGCCACAGAAGTAAGACATCGCCCAAACCTATTGGCTGCTCCTCTGAGGCTTTGAGTACTGTTGACAAAGACACATGAGATATGCAATGGACAAAGCTCCCTGATGGACAAACATTTGTATTCACTGAGCAGTCACAGTATATATATACTTTATCGTAAAGATGAAACCCCCTGCGTGGTCTTTGACTGGCTCCTTGAGGGGTTCGTTTGCTGAGGGGTGAGGCGGGGAAACTCTCTCTCTGTCTGGTCTTGACATTCCACTTTTGCTAACTGCGCAGGTCAAGACTCAGAGTGAGAACAGTCTCTTGCTCTCTTCACCCCCCCTCCCTCTCTCTTTTCCTGTCACTCATGATGTGTGTGTGTGCGTGTGTGTGTATGTATGTGTGTGCATGTGTGTGTGTGTGTGTGTGTGTGTGTGCGTTATAGAGACAATGATATGAATAGCATTGGGAACAGACAGAGGAGGAGAGGAGAGGAGAGGAGGACAGGCAGGGAGTCCTTCTAATGAAGGGTGAGGAAAGCCCCGGCAGTCGGGCCCCAGCCTCTTCGCGCCGAATGAAAAACGCCCTTGGCCGCTCAGTCAAGCGGCGCCTATAATTACACCGCACTCCCTTATCAAGATGAGGCGACGCGGCGACTGCCGAAGGCCCGCAGGGCTCCACAGCAGCAGCACAGATGCTGCTTCCACGGCAACCGCTGTAACCGCGTCAACCGTGGGAGGACCAGACAGCAGCCTCGGCCGAATGTAATGTGCCAGTTTTTCTCAGGGAAGGAGACAGGGGTGGCAAGTGTGATGTTTACAGTGTGGGTGGGAGGAAGATGAAGGAGAGAGAGACAGAGAGAGAGAGACAGAGAGAGAGAGAGAGACAGAGAGAGAAAGACAGACTGAGACTGAGAGAATGAGAGACAGAGAGGGAGAGAGAGACAGAGAGAGAGAGAGAGGGAAAGAGAGCGAGAGAGAGACAGACAGACAGAGAGAGAGACAGAGAGAGGAAGAGAGAGAGAGAGAGCTACATGATGCTGTTGTTGTTGCAAAGGTAAAGGGACATATAAATCACCACAGCAGAAGAGACTGTAAATGTGGGAGGTAGACAGAGACGTTTACAAGAATAAACACACACACACATACACACTCAGACACACACACACACACACACTCACACACACGCCGAGGATCAGAGTCACAAGACACAAAACTTCTTTATTTGGGAAACAAAAGGTATCCCTTTTTGTTCTTCTGTCTGTCTCAATGAGG
>NC_045159.1:12374730-12499730 GCF_900700415.2 Clupea harengus | reverse complement strand
CCTTGGCTTGAGTCAATTAGAAAGAAATTGATGTTACAAAGGAATTCGGGCAAATAGTTCTGCTCAATGAAGCAGGCAATGACTTTGCAGCCTTGTATTTTGAGAGAAGTCGATTTGTCTGTAAATTGTGAGGTGTTTTAAGGGGCTAATGAAACAGGCAAACCATTACACAATGATCAAATATAATTCCCCTTCTGGATATATATGACATCTGGAGGACAAAGTCGTATAGATCTCTGCTTCTTGATCACATGATTGTGATGTTATGTGTATAAATACTGTATGTTATTTGATTTGTGTTGCACTGACACATAATACACACATTCCTCAAAAGCATATCACATACACATACGTTTTTCCACAGAAAGTGCTGAATTAATTTAGCTGCTTAGCTGTATTTCTACTTCCTGTTATAGAAGTAAGTAAGGAGGCTTTATGGAATGCAGTTTTGAAACAGCTGTTTTAACAATGGTTATGACGTAGTATTAGGTTTGCTCTTGGCTACGCAAATCGGCTTTAAGAATACTGCGCTGCTGTGGTGACGGGTGACTAGTGAGTCAGTGACATGCGACTCACGCTGCTCAAGTGGACAGATGAGAGAGAGAGAGGACATTATTAGCATTTCTAGACCACAACATTTTCCAGCCTGATCTCAAAACGGGTTTCTTTCATATGGGTATGTGAAACGAGTCCCTGCAAACTCATAGTGATCCATACAGGATCGATAGGACTGAGTGGTTCCATGTATGGACAGGCCATTTTCACTGGGTTCATTGCGATCTGGGCAGCCTTGATTCAGATTTGTTTGGGTTTTTGGGGGGATGAGTTATGGGTGCGTACAGTGACAGTAACTGGACCGGCTTATGGTGCACTTACCAAACCCAATTACCAATGAAGAGCCGTGTGATTTCCCTCAGGAAAGGGTTTCAATTATTTTCTCATGTTTCAGAACATATATCCATGAGAACATCAATAGCCTTTCATAAAATAAACAATCAAATTGCAGCAGTCCTTTTCTAAATTCTTTAAGAGCACAGTCTGCCCAGGGAGAAGGATCATAAGACCAAGATCATTGCACCTGAGAGCTTCCAGACTATAGTTTAGGCAAATACAGAGCTGGAGAGATGGAGTCTGTAGGCAACCAGCTGGTCAGTGAAAAGTCTTCAGGAGTGCAAATCTTAATATTTCACATACTGAGGTCTGTTAAACTGATTGGCTTGAAATGGTCTGGAACATGTACATCCTTAATTATAAGTCATGATGGGTTGGACCAGTGTTGCCAGGCCTAATTAGCTGACAGGGCATCTGAAGGAATGGGCAGGGACGTGTAGGATTATAGAAGAAAACGTAGTTATGAAGGCTTCCATTGCACTATCCTTACTCCTTGGAAAAATAAATGTAGGTAGGTGAGGTCAATGTTGAGACGTTTAGAAAATGAGCACAAATGTCAATCCAGACATAACCCAACGATCTTGGAATGGGCACTGTGAAATGTTGAAATGTGAAATGTATCGATTGGGTTTTTATCTCAATATTTGTTCCACAAACCTCATGTCCTCCTTTGCCATTAAATAAATACAATTTCAAAAACGTACTACTTGTGAATTAGGGCATTAACATTCATAGCAATGGTCCAAAACAAACTTTTACTGACCTCCCTACTTTTCTAATAGTTAAAAACTTTCCTGCAGCAGACACACCACCACCTGTTTCCTGGCATCATCTACAAGCACGTCTCTGCTTCTCCCCCTCACCATCAAAGCAGTCCGATCCTGAGCCCTGTGAGCAGACTCACCTGCTTGAGTAGAAGTGGAGCGGCGGCTGGCGTGGGTTATGTTAATGTGGCCTGTGCTGAGCAGCTCCTGACAGACCCTCAGTGTTAACCCGGCTCTAGCCTGAAGCGCTCTCCCACACACCGACATGCGTGCACTCTCAGGGGACTGTCACTTTTCTCTCGCTTTTGTCTTCTGCTCTTATTTTCTCATTCGCTCGCCCCTTTCTCTCTCTTGTTCTCTGCCACTATTCTCTCTCTACTTCTCTGTCCCTGATACAGAGAGAGAGAGACAGAGAGATAGACAGACAGACAGACACTGACAGAAAAACGCAAACAAACTCAGATGATACACAACACACACAAACACAGACACACAATCTTATAAATGCAGACACCAACACTCCCAAACACACAGTTACTAAAGGAGACACACAAAAGCAGACACAAACATAGACAATGCTCTCTATTTCTCATACACACACACACACACATATACAGACATGCGCACGCACACACACCGGTATTAACCTCTTGATATTGTTATTTCTCTGCAGAGCCTCAGCTCAAAGGCATTGTTACCCGTCTATACAGCCAGCACGGGTACTACCTCCAGATGCAGCCAGACGGAACTATGGACGGCACAAGGGACGAGAGCAGCTCCTTCTGTAAGTGTGTGTGTGTGTGTGTGTGTGTGATAGTGTGTGTGTTTATGTTTATGTTTATGTTTATGTTTATGTATGAACAGTACACAGCTATAATTCCTTAACTCCATCACAATACATCCTCATAAACTTCCATGAGCCTCCTCAACACTCTCTTTTTGACTCTTCCTCTCCATCCCTCTCCCTCCCTCCCTCCCTCCCCCTCTCTATCACCCCCTCCCCCATTCTCTCTCTCTTTCTCTCTCCCGTTCTCTCTCTGTGCTGTTGGTGTGACATGCGGTCTCTGTACGATAATTAATCGGAGAGCTGTGGCTTGGCGTGTGGCCGTGCTGACTGGAGACTGGCCAGCTGTATTACACCCTGACACAGGTCATCAGCTCCAGTTAAAAGCCCATTTTGCTAAAGCTGACCTCAGTGGTCTAGCACTGCTGGCTGTTGGTCCTGGCTGGACGGTGTGTGTGTTGTTGTGTGTTTTCTGTATATGTTTGTGTGTGTGTGTGTGTGTGTGTGTGTGTGTGTGTGTGTGTGTGTGTGTGTGTGTGTGTGTGTGTGTGTGTGTGTGCGTGTGCGTGTTTGTGTGTGAGGGTGTGTGGGTGGCTGATTGAATGAGCTGGGCTCAGGTCATGGCAGATCAACACTATCCTGCCACCTGTCCATCTAACCTTCAGCATGGTACAACAGCAACAGCTGTGTTTCATATGCACTGATCCGATGTGTGTGTGGGGGGATTCTGGGCGGGTTGACAGAGGGACAGAGAGAGTGAGAGGGAGTGGGGGAGAGATAGAGACAGACAGAGAGTAGTTGTTCGTGGTGAATGTGGACACATGGTGTTTGGTGATTAACTACTGTTTAATAATATGTGTATTTAAGGATTATTCTCTGTAGTCAGGTTCACTGCAGGCCAGCCTATGTAAACATAGTTAAACTAAAAGAGAAATGCTGTCTGACATAGAACATTTTTCTATTCGGATGTGCTTCCTGTCTGCACCTTCAGATCTACATCTAGGAAGACTTGCGAAGAGGGCTACACTTGATTTGAACATGACCATGTCATTAACGTGTCATGGTAGATGGAGGAGTTATGACACTGAGTGACCAGTGATGTAACAGTTTCAAATCACCATAATCAGACGTTGTCATAACAGTATGATGCTATGACAGCTTAATAGAATACGACATAAGCTGTTATGGCATCTGAAATTCTGAAACCTGTCATGACAATTACTGCTAATATTCACATGACACTATCAAATCACTGGACATCAATCTTATCACTTAGAGGTTGAAGACAAGAGCACTAGGTTGCTGATTGTGACAGGATCACAGTTATGTACAAGCTTGTGTAGAACACCATCACAAAACGTCCAACAATAAGAAATAAATTATGGTAAGGATTTAAGATATAGAAAAGACATATTTAATGCTAAACAATGTGCAACAGCAACAGCAACAGCAACAGCCATGTTGCACAACACTGTTCGTAACTGGCCTGTCACTCTTCTTATTATACATGGCATAGTACGGGAGCTGCTGAGTTGCATTTACAGGCACAAAGCCCAGCCCTGAGAACCCAATAGAGTCTGCCAAATGACAAACAGGACAATTCACAAAGAAGCTGGGAGGACAGAGGAGGAGAGAAAGGACAGGAGCATGAGTGATAGATATGGAGAGATTATGGATAGATGGATGGATGGATGGATGGATGGATGTGGGTAGGTAATGGATATTCTTGACAACAATAAGCTAATTAAGTAAAGGTTGGTAACAGATTATCTGTGCCATTTTGATTCTATTACATAGAAAACCAACCATAATGCGACATGTAATAAATGACAGCTGGTTCTGAAATGGAGTTAGTACCGTTACTGTCGTGTATGTCGCACCAGGCTCAGAAATAGCAGAAAAAAATGAGGCAGAGGGGGGGAGAAAGATCGGTTCAGAAGAACATGAGAGGAGAACAGAAGAACATGGCACCGAGAAAGCTATCAAAGAACCGCAAATGACATGTGTTCAAAGCCGGAGGAGCGTGGATGCTAGCATGTGTAAAACTATGTCTTCATTCTTGCATAGTATTACATGCATGTCTTTGTACTTTGACTGAGGGCACTGCAGAGAAGCATTTAAATGTCTTCACACTCGTCTAGTTGCGTTAGTATTACATGTGTACAGTAATTACTCCTCAAAAAAAGAACAGTTTAGATGCAGCCCCTTTCAAAGCCTCTCTCTCGGGGGCCCGAGGTGAAGGCTATGCTGAGAGGATTCAGGGTGAATTTCACTGTAGTGGCAGGGCTCATTGTGGGAGATTCATCAGAGTACAAACAGAGGACGGAGAGGCTCACTAAGTACTCTTTCTTCCTCCATGTCTCATGTTCCCTCTATCTCCTGTCATCTCCATCTTTTTTTCATGCATTTCCTCCCCCTTCCCCCCACTGCTTCCCGTTCACTTCCGTCACGACTCCATTTCATGTGGCTGTCATTTACTCCTGTGCGCTCTCTCTTTGGTGTTTGGCTCTCTCTCCCTCTTTGCTCTCTCTCTCACACTCTCTCTCTCTGTCACACACTCTCTCTCTCTCTCCCACACTCTCTCCCTCTCTCACCAACTCTCTCATTCCCTCACTTCTTCGCTTTGCACTTTTCTTCTCTTTGCTCTTTTTCTCTCTTCCTGTCTCTGTCTATCTTGCTCTCTTTTCCCTCTCTCCTCTTCTGCTTTCCATCTCTTCCCCTCTCTCTCGTTCTCTCTCTCTCTTTCTCTCTCCATCTTACACCTCTTCATCTTTCTGTCATCTCCCTCTCTTTATTCTCCTATCCTCTTGGGGTGGGGTCCTGCTCTCAGTGCGGTTGGGGATGACAAGTTTGACAGGTGCAGAGCGTAATGAAAATTGAAGCAGCGTGGTGATCACGGCGCCTCTCTCCCTCGGCGCCTGCATCAGCATCCCCATCCTCATGACAACCACCACCACAACACCCACACCTCCCCCCCACCACCACCACCAGCAGCTCTCTGGGGGCCCCTCAGTCGTGCGGCCCCTGTCAGCTGAGAGTGATGGTGCCAGGGCTACTCCGGGTCGGGCCCCAGGAAATCCTCCCCGCTTCTCCTTGGCTGACTGGTGTTTGACACGAGTACATGTGCGTAGAGAAAGGCTGACTGTGTCTCCTGTCATCCCTCTCTCTCTCTCTCTCTCTCTCTCTCTCTCTCTCTCTTCTTCTCTCTTTCTCTCCCTCTCTCTCTCCTTCTCTCTCTCTCTCTCTCTCCCTCTATCTCCCTCTCTCTCTCTCTCTCTCTCTCTTATTCTCTCTTTCTCTCCCTCTCTCTCTCCTTCTCTCTCTCTCTCTCTCTCCCTCTCTCTCTCTCTCTCTCTCTCTCTTTTTTTTTCTCTCTTTCTGCCCGGCAGCACAGTTCAACTTGATTCCAGTGGGCCTGCGGATAGTGGCGATCCAGGGGGCGAAGACTGGGCTCTACCTGGGCATGAACAGCGAGGGGTTCCTCTACACGTCGGTGAGTCTCCCTCTGTGTCTCTGGTCAACCTGATTATGATGAAGATGAATCATGTGAATCATAACAATGATGATGCTGATAATGCTGTGATACTGTGATACTGATACATTTCTTGATCATTGATTATTTCTTGATCATGAGGGCAAGATCTATGATGATGATTGGTGATGATGACCATGGCGAGGATGATGATGATGATTATCATTATGCCAAAAACAATAATACCAACCATTTGTTTAGAACGCGGTCAATCGGAAATCCCCATTATGACACATTGCATGCTACAGTGGTACAATTTCCATATCTACTTCATTAGCAACATCCATAGTATGTTATAGCTCCCATATACCATTGCCTCTGATGAACTATTTTGTATTATTCATGTATAATAATGGCAGTGGCTATAATGATGATGACCATGATGATGATGATGATGATGATGATGAATGTGATGTTAAGTTCTGAATTTTTCATCCATTATTTACGATTTTTCTTTGCTGCTATAGGCCTATTGTGGAGAATTAGGGCATGGCTTCTATGGTTTCTTTGTTACAATACCCACTGTTTGAAGTTTCATACAAACTAAGATAAATGTAGTTGAACCACAATGTTAACAAAAGCAGTGATGACAACGACAATGGAGACGGATGTTGCCTGTGATTACTTTTAGAGCCTACAGCCAGAGGCCACAGTGCGCTTTCGACTCCCCGGCAAAGTAAGACATCCATTTGGATGATTCCTTGGACGCGGCCATTATTAGGGTCATTGTGAGGGATAAAGTTTAGAAATCCCATAGAGGTTTTTCCTCTTGGAGCTGTCACAGAGAGATTGCTGTTTCGAGGGGCACAGGAACTCAGCTAAGCTGCTTTGTGGTAATGCCCTTTGTGAACAAGCGCCTCACAAATGCGACTGAATTGAATAGATCTGGATAGAGAGTATGATCCGCGGTCTCAGAGGGAGCATGGCTCACTGGTTGTGGCTGTTGTTGGTGTTGTTGTTTGTGGTGGTGATGATGATGTAGTGTGTTTTAATGTTATAGAATATTGGCGTGTTTTGTGTGTGTTGGTTTTCCCTAGTGTGTGGATGTGTACTAGTGGGAGTTCACACAAATTAACCCGTGTGAGTGTATTTCTCTGTATGCATGCATGGCTGTGTGTGTGTGAATGTGTGAATGTGTGTGTGTGTGTGTGTGTGTGTGTGTGTGTGTGTGTGTGTGTGTGTGTGTGTTCTCAGCAGTGTCCCTGGTGCTAAAAGTTCAGTAATTAGAGGGTTTGTTCTTATCTCTACATCATGTCCCTTCCATTCTTTATAGTTTATAAACAAATACTCTACAGCCATCTCACTGAAGTCCATCTGCCATTAATAACATGGGACATTAACACTAAATCAACACCTTTGTGTTATTTAAAGGAATAAGCTCAGTTGCACAGCAAATGCATCTCCTGCTTCAGGAAGGGAGTAATCCACGTGAATCCGGAACATTCCGAGCTGGAATCTAGAGCATTCCAGGGGAAATTCTGAAGTCATGATAACTTCCTAATAGCCTGCTCCCTCTGTTTTAGCGTGACACGTGCTGCCTTTAACCCAGGGTCCAGTGTAGGTTTCCATTAAGCACTTAAGGTTACAGAGTCCCCTGTTGGTTTGATTTAGCTCCCAAATAAGCAGTAACAACAAGGGATTAGCCTTGTGCAGTGTGACCAATTACCCGGGCAGCGTTTGATGTTGAGTAAGGCTGAGAGGTGCCACATTGGCACGCAAGGTGAAAAGGGTTATTTACACAGTCCCTGCACGGAGCATGGCAGAGACGTTTACAATTATGGCAAAATGACAAAGTGAGGGTTAATGTATGCAGTATTGAAGTGTGATGTGTTGAGCATGCAAGCCATGATAAGTGTGTGTGTGTGTGTGTGTGTGTGTGTGTGTGTGTATGTTTGCATGTGACTCTTTCTGTGTGTGTGTTTGTGTGAGGTGGGGAGGGGGGGGGGGGTTGAGAGAGAGCAAGACAAGGAAAGAGAGAGTGAGAGAAGAGAGTGAGAGTGAGTGAACAGAGAGAGAGAGAGAAACGAGAGGGAGGAAGGGAGGGGTGTTGACAGAATATCCCAAAGCTGGAGATTAGAATTCAGGGCTGAGAGAGAGAGAGAGAGCTTTTGTCTTTTGCCTCTCTGTGAACTAAGAAATGAGGGGATTTTCTCGGCAGAAGTGGAGAGCGTTATTTGGTTTAAAGGGAACTCACTCTCTTCTTCACGCAATGGATCATTGTGGCTCTCTGCAGCATGGCATGCGCTAGGGCATCCCCGCTTCTCTCTCTCCATCTCTCTCATTCTTTTCTCTCTCTCCGTCTCTCTTTCTCTCTTGTTTTTCTCTCTCTTCTTCCCTCTCCCTCTCTATTTCCCTCTCTCCCTCCCGTCATTATCTCTCTCTCCCATATCACTTTCTCTCCCTCTCTCTCTTTTTCTCTCTCTTCCTCTCTCTCCTTCTCTCTATGCCTCCCTCTCGCCCCTCCCTATCTCTGTCTGCCCCTGTCACTTTCTCTCCCTCTCTTTCTCCTTTGTCCTATATACCCCCCCCAGCCCCCACCCCCCCCCCCCCCCCCACACACACACACACACACACACACACACATACACACACACACACACACACACACACACACAACCCAGTCTCCTTTGAATCGTCTCTCCGTCCTTCGCGTCCTCTCCTCGTGTCCATCCTGTCCCCTGTGACCTTCCCTTCCGGAAATCGCTCCTTATCTTCCTTGTTTTTCCCTCTGTTTCGCCCTTCAAACGCCCCTCCGCTCTCTCTCTCTCTCTGCCCTGCCTGTTTTTAATTCTCCGCTATTCTCCTCATCTTAAGCCTCTGTGTCCTATGGCATGTTGTTGTCGTCCTTAGGATTTCCAGGTACCACTCTGCCTTCCTCTTCTCCTTCCTGTCCTCTTGTCACTCTGCAGTATCGCCTGCTTCCCCCTGACCTGCCCCCCTCCCTCCACGACGATCCCTTCTCGACTTGTGTCTTTGCGGCGTCTCTGGGGATAATGGTCCCTATTTATGCAGAAGATTAACGGGCACATCGTTAAGGTCCAATTACATGCAGCTTTAGTTTTGATAAGATGATTGAAATTGCCCTCTGGATGTTTTTTTCCTGTGAAAGGATGAGACAGAGGGTGTGTTTAGTCTGAGAGCACCTACCTTAAGAGAGCTTTTAAAATGCATCCATGACCTCATTACTGACACATTAGGAATCAAGAAGGAATGTGAAGGTGTTATATTAATATACATTGGTGCACGGTTTACAGTTATGTAATGCTATTTGAATGTTTATGAAAATGTAGGGCTTATGATTTGAATGTGCGAATGTGTGTGGCGGCATGTACGTGTGAGTGCGTGTGTGTGTGTGTGTGTGTGTGTGTGTGTGTGTGTGTGTGTGTGTGCGTGCGTGATTATGCCTGTAATGTCTTGCGTGTTCTATTCTCATGCATGTGTGTGTGTCTGTGTGTGTCTGTGTGTGTGGTGTGTGTGTGTGTGTGCTGTGTGTGTGTGTGTGTGTGTGTGTGTGTGTATGTGTGTGTGTGTGTGTGTGTGCGTGTGTGTGTGTGTGTGTCTGTGTGTGTGTGTGTGTGTGTGTGTGTGTGTGTGTGTGTGTGTGTCTGTGTCAGTGGCGTAGCCAGAAATATTAATTTGGGTGTGCCTGTGGGATTTAAGTTGTGCGAGAACCCAAGCCAAAAGTGATAAACCGTAAGCTATCTTAAGATCTCATTAAAACATTATACCGAGTATTTGCCTACTCTCCGTTTTTTACATTGTTTCGATAGCAGGCTCCTGGTTTTGTTTACTGTTGCTTAGAAATATGTGATAGTTTCAAGACATAAGGTGGGGTAGGCGAGCCGCAACATTATTTCTTCATTTAATGCTACAATGATTTCCTCAATAACATTATAGCCCAACTGTTGCATAAAAGCAATGTCAGACCTGTGGCGACTACAATGGTATACTCACTGAACATCTGCTCCGCTGAACACTGAGCTATCAGATTATCTAATGGCGAGGGTAATCACAAACGTAGACGGCTCTTTCCTGACAGCTGTTGTCTGTTCCTCTTTCTCTATGCATGGTGTCTTAAAAAACTTGTCCAGACTCAGAGAGCTTTCTTTTGACAGCATTGCTTTGTTAATTAATCTCTAGCTGGCTAGCTTGCCGTGGTCTGTCACTGACCAATTGAATTGCATAAAGGCAGCTTCTGCGCCAACACCACTACCATCCATTACAAGGGACAGGAAGTCTTAATTTCAATAGTGAGTAAGAAATAGAAAGAAGACTTTTTGTAATTTGCTGCTAATACATTTTTATGAGTATGCCGGGTGCAGGGGTGTTTCAAGGGACTCTGGGGGCCCCAAGAAAAATGTCTGAGCATGGACCCCCTAACCCTTCCTCCTGACGCCCACGTCTACACATCTGCAAAGGGTATCTTTTCAAGTGAATCTTTTATTTTTAAAAGTACAGAATAAATACAAATAATTTTATATGAATTGTAATAATTATAAATGTGTGTGTGTGGACACATTACTGAATAATGTAAGAAGATATTTTGGAAGGCAAGTCACAGGCCTATCTGTGGAGACTGAGGTCTACTCGTGCATTAAGAAACTTAAGCAAATCTCCTTCAGAGAAAAGTATGCTAGCATTGTTCTTTTTAATCTACAGCCTTGGCTACATCTTATGTTATGCCAAAGCTTTGTACACTGTCAGACCTAAATAGCCATATTACATACAATGCCGTTTATGCATTAAACACGTTAAAAACAGATGACAGTGTAGGAGATAACCGTAGCAGCCAGACAATTTACGTGAATTCCTTACACCTAGCAAGCTAAATAGACTCTTTATGTTTAAGTTACTGGCTAGCCAGTTGTCAGAGTTAACAACCCATTAATCTGCTGGGACAAACTGAACCGTAGCTACATACTTCACTGTCCATCAGTCCAGTTAGCCAGGAAACTCATGCAACAATTTCTCTGAACATGTTTCTAATAAATAGCAATAATCAATACTTATGACTAATTGACCCTGAATATATTCAAGTTTAGTTTTATAAATTCAGATTGAAAACTATAGCCAACTATTTTTCACAGGTGAGCTGACAATCCAGCTTCCTGGAATACCCCTGGGTCTAAACCTGTCCTAAACAAAACAGTCCCATCTGGGCTTTTCAGAGGGACAAAAGTGCAAGAAATATTATATTCATGTTGTGAACAAATCTGACTACAACTAAGACAGTAACGGAAAAATAATATTTAACTTGCACCTATTTGCACCGTTTGACCGACTTGAGCTCTGGTTTAAAAAACGTGCCTGTTGTCTGACTCTAAATTTTTGTAACATCTGACTTAACGACTAAAGCACCTTTTGAGACAGTGTGAACGGCTTGAACACTGGTCTAAAGAATGGGCGTATCATTTTAGAGCTGAATCTTTTGTTTCTAGGCTACGACACATAAGCAGTCTCTCAAAGTGGTCAGGCTGACATAAAAAAGGGGGAGACGGTCCTGTCGCGACGATCCTGGCTGGATGTGCCAGCTTTAGATTTAGATGGCACAGGCACATCCAGGCACACCCATGGCTACGCTAGCGATTCGTGCTCTGTGTGTGTGTGTGTGTGTGTGTGTGTGTGTGTGTGTGTGTGTGTGTGTGTGTGTGTGTGTGTGTGTGTGTGTGTGTGTGCTTGTGTGCGTTTGTATGCACTCGTGAGTCTGTGCGTGGGTGTGTGGAAGTATGTGTGCGTGTGTGATCCCCTCATTAAAGATGCACAGGGAGGCTCACTCCTCTGGAGAGGACATCAGTGACAGAGCAGACAAATGTTTCGCACTGGTGACAACCAGCCCATCACTGTCACCAACAGCACAGCACGGGAGGAAAGGAAAGAGGGAGAGAGGGAGAAAGGAAGAGAGAGAGGGGGAGGGAGAAGGAGAAAGGGAGAGGATGAGAGTTGTGTGACAGCAGCGATTCAGAGGACACCGCCTGTGGGAGAAGACCCTGTTTTAAAGCCATTCTCCTCTTTACTTTCTTTCTCTTTCTAATTCTCACTTCCTCTGTCTCTCTCTCTCTCTCTCTTTTATCTCACTCCCTCACTCTCTGCCCTCTCTTGCTTTTTAGTTCTAGTCTCCTCTGGCCGAATGCCATTCAAATATGCTCTCTCAACATAACTGTAAAAGTACATAACGTACTTGGAAAAGCAAATCAAAGAAACCCTTTTAAAAGGAGGAGTGTCAAAACCCTCATTACATTACCACTTATAATTTGGGCTGATTCCATTTTGGAAACGAAATCCACTATATTCTCTCTCTCTCTCTCTCTCTCTCTGTCACTCACACACACACACACACACTCTCTCAAACACACACACACACACACACACCCACACACACACACACACACACACACACACACACACACACACACATGCACACACACACACACACACACACACACACACACACACTCGCACACACACACAGTTAATGAAAGCTTAGTAATAAAACACTTGAGAAATCCGAATAGACTCCATCATCCTCGGCAGTGCTCATTTACTGCCCACAAAACGTCCCATAATCTTCCTCTCAGGTGCCTTTGTGCAAAAATCTAGGCTGTGATGATCAGCGAGGCGTGAGCTCAGTAGGGCCCCCTGGGGGCCAGGAGGGTGGAGCGTGCACAGAGGGGAAACTCCATGTCATTGGTCTGCTGTTGCAGGGAGGCAGGAGGCTTGGCTACCTGTGGTCGGCCCCAGGAAAATGGCTCCCCGATAAAAATAGAGCTCGGTCCTGTCCTGACCCACTTTATCATCTGTGTGCTCCGGAAAAACCCTCCTGGGCTCAAAGAAGGGGGGTGGGGGGTGCATGGAGGGTGGGGGTGCGGTGGAGGTGTGTGCAATTGGAGTTGTATGTGTTGGAAGTGGCTGTGTGTGTGTGTGTGTGTGTGTGTGAGAGAGGATATTTATGGGTTTGTGTTTTGTGTATGCATGTGAGTATATCTGTGTGTACTTGTGTTTGTCTGTAATTCAGAATGGGTGTGGCTGACACAGTTGAAAGTTTGCCCAGCCTTTTCCACCCCACTGTATTTTCCGTTCTGTGCATTCTGATCAGACTAAAGACTCTGATCACTTACGATCATAATCTGGTCAGATCTTTTCTGACTTAAGGCTGATGTGTGTGCCTGTGTGTAATGTGTATATGACTGTGTGTGTGTGTGTGTATATGACTGTGTGTGTGTGTGTGTGTGTGTGTGTGTGTGTGTGTGTGTGTGTGCATGTGTGTGTGTGTGTGTGTGTGTGTATATGACTGTGTGTGTGTGTGTGTTTGTGTATATGACTGTGTGTGTGTGTGTGTGTGTGTGTGTGTGTGTGTGTGTGTGTGTGTGTGTGTGTGTGTGTGTGTGTGTCTATGACTCTGTGTGTGTGTGTGTGTGTGTGTGTGTGTGTGTGTGTGTGTGTATATGCGTGTAGGTATGTGTATCCTCCACTGCTAGATGCTGCTGCATTCCTTGCTGGCTCTGTGCTCCGTGCTCCATGCTGGGTGGTATTGAGATGCAGGGGACATAAACAGTGCGATATAATCGTTCCCAGCAAACAGGGCAGAAAGGGCAGGAAAACATTGTTCGAGAGAAAGTGGAACAAAGCAGGGCACAGGCTGGAGGTATACAGCTCTCCTGACATGAATAAGTCAAACGTTTCCATTGTCATTTTCTTTTGCACAATACCAGGCGCACACGCACACAAACACAAACACACACATTCTTGCACACACACATAAATACACTCACACATTCACATTCCTATCTACACAGCACAAGGACACACACCCCTAAGGACTCCTTTCACCAATATACACAGACTCACGCACATACCTATGCACACACATACATATGCCCAAGGGCGCATGCAAACACACACACACACACACACACACACACACACACACACACACACACACACACTGTATATATTTCTCTCTTTTTCCTATTAAGTATATTTGCACCATGACTGGGACTGCCAGTAACAGCGCACTGAGGGATGTGTCATCCTGTCATTGTCACGCTAGATGTCAGCGACTAACATTCTAAAGCAGAATTATACTGACAGAGGTCCTCTGCCTGTCACTCAAACAGAAGACAGATTCATCCATTGGTTGTGAACAACACCCCCTCCCCCTACAGCCCCACCCACTCCATTAGGCCGTGCCACTGTCTGTATTAAGAGTAGCACTGTGTGTGTGTGTGCGTGTGTGTGTTGCCAGGGACCTTTATGGCTTCCCAAGCAGTTATGCTAGCAGACAGCTTGATCTCTTTCATCCTCTTTTAACCCCTACTGATACTTATTGTCCATCCAGGCATTACTGACTTACGTAATGTGACATAACGGGTGCGACATCTGCACAACATTCAGGAAATGGCAGCAAATCATTGTCTGGTAGGATTCATTGCAGCATGATACAGGCAAGGAAAGTAAAAAAAGTGCTTTTGAAAGAGAGAAAATACCTACGCATATGTTTAATTCTCCTTCCATTCACCAAGACACATTCTGTATGAAATGTAATGCTTCTGAGTTACGGTTTAAGATACTTACCTCATCTGCTTCTCCTCCATTAAAGCCTAATTCTTATTAATGATATAGCTGCTTTAGGTGCTTTGTGCTCTTGTCTCAGACTTCTATCACACAAACTTGAAAGAGAATGCGATGCCGGTCAGTCACTGTAATTAATTCAGCTGGACCATTCAAAATGGTAGCGGTGTACGTGTGAATTATAAATTTAATGAACCTGCGCGTTTGATAGACAAGGTCATTATTTCACCGGGAGTTCGATGGTGGAGGAGATCGGTGGAGGAGATCAAAGCCGCGTCTCCTGCCAGAGTCAGCCTCTCCCCCTCTGATGAAAACACTGGCAGTGACTGTACTGATTTTAGCAGAAAATGAAGACGATTATGCCCCTCTCCGCTGGAAAAAGGGGATGTCACATGCACTTAAAATTTGCCCCATTTTGTGTTTGTCTTTTTTTCCCTTTTCTTCCTTTCTTTTTTATAGGAGAGGAAGAACGACGTTCCACTCTTTGCACAGGCACTCCCTAGAGGGTGTAGCACTGTAGAAGGCAGCCAAAGCTGAGGGAGAGGGAGAGGCAGAGGAGGAGGAGGAGAGAGAGAGATAGATAGAGAGAGAGAGAGAGAAGGAGGGAGAGAGGGAGGTTAAGAGGCAGTTATCCTGTTTTAGTAGCATGGCGGACAAAGGCGGAGGTACGGCCTTTATGGAGCAGGTAGAGGAGATGTAATCAGACACCGATGCAAAAGGGAGGGGGAGAGGAGGAGGAGGAGGAGGAAGAGGAGGAGGAGCGAAGGGAAGGTCGGAATACCGCGCCGCATGATAAAAGGCTGCTCCTGGTCCTCAGGATTCTCCGCACGGAGGCCGGATATTACCTCTCTCTCCCGGTTTCATTAGAATTCATTGTGCTGGCAGATGCAGAGAGGGAGAGAGAGAGAGTGATAGAGAGCATTAGAGAGAGGGGAATGCTGCCAAAATCAGTCAATGAGTCACAAGCAAAAGATTACATTTTTATCATTGTAATTAGTGTTAGTTTTTAGTTGAGTTTTATTATTTTTTAATTCCAAATTGCAAATTCCAAACAGAAGCAAATGGAATGTTGGTGACATGCACGTTATCTGGTTTGCCTGATTTGTAACGTTCTGTCATTGCTGATGATTTTGTCCTTGTGGCGTTTCACCAGACACCACTGTGCTGCAGGGAGATCAGCGGGAGCCATGTTGTGCTTCAATCAGACAGTTTTGGTTTAATACAGAGTGCCTCCCACCCCCGAAGCTGCGCCACGGGTGTAGCCCGGGATCGGTGCTAAGGTCATGACCTTGCTCAGTTAGCGCCAGCCATTAGCAAGAAACGTGGGCCACATCACCACCGCCACCATACCAGTCACACACTCATCACAGAGGGGTCACCCGCCACTCGCGCGTCTCCCGGTTGATTCGTTTCCGAGCCGAGCCCAACTCCCCTCATTTCTCTCCCCACTCCACCCCTCGCTCCACCCCTCACCCCACCCCTCACCCCACACGCGTTAGAGTGACTGAGAGCCTCTGAGCTGTCAGGAGCCCGAGATGGACTCGTCCCCCCAGGACGCTACTGGAGACATGACTGTGCGGGGGGGGGGGGGGGTTGTTAAGTTCTGTTCTGGACATTTCGAATATGCCAGTGTCCTGTCTGTTTCTCAACAGCCTCAGTCCCTGCTTGTTTCCAGCTTGGCATGAAGGAGGGAAAGAAGGATGTAAGGAAGGAGAGAAAGGAGGGGAAAAAAAGCCTTCAGTCAGCTGTTTCAGGCCTGTTGCGCTCACTAAATCAATCCTGTAGATTGGGTTTGCTCTCTGACAAGGAAAGGACCCCGTGGATGACTAAGAGAGATGCATACTTGTCGCTCGCGGTTACTGTCACTAGGCAAGGCTGGGCTGTGAGGGTCGGGCTGGGAAGTAATGGCGGCCCCAGACGTTGGCTGAGATGGCTCAGTTTTGGCCCTGATGCGGATCTGGCTGTGGGGGGGGGGGGGGGGTTGGGCGTATAGGAGGCGTGTTGGGGAGTCTGTTGGAAACTGTCAGGGCAGTGAGTCACAGTGAAGGGGGTGATATAACCGATGAGGATGATGAGGCACTGGCATAAGAGAAGTCAGACTGCTATCTGTGCTCCCAGCTGACTGATGCACTTCCACAGTCACCATGCAGTCAAGGTTTAGTTACACCACACCAATTTATTCCTGCATCTTTTGTATGTGTGTGTGTGTTTTGTTGAGTATTTTCACATTTCGATGTGATCTGTCACATTTCTATAAATTCACTGCACAGTGGGGTATGTCTGTGTACAACATGTGTGCGTTGAGTTTGCCTGTGAGTTTGTCTCTCTCTGTGTGTGTGTGTGTGTGTGTGTGTGTGTGTGTGTGTGTATGTGAGAACCCTTCTGTTTGGCGTACCTTGGGGACGGCGTTAAGTTTATCAGAGATGCTAATGAATGCGGCCGCTGTGTGTGGAGTAATCTCCCACGCTCACCCCCCCGGGACTCTCCCACTTCCGCTTTCAAAGAAACACAAATATGAGAGGAATCTCAATCTCCCCTGCCAACTCTCCCTGGGCTCATCTGTCTCCCCGAGTAATTGGGCATCTCTTCATCGCCCTGCGATCCCATGAGCCTGCCTATGTATGTTGCTCACACATGTAAGATTAGCATGGTTGTGGGCAAATGTGTGTAATTGCATTTTAGATAGGTAAACAGTACTTCCTGGAATAAAAAAAAACAGCTCATCCCTTTGAAATATTTTGAATGGACTCCATGAAGGTGTGCTTCATTAAATAATTGGAATATATCACTGATGGAGCTCCTTAATGAGTTTCATCACAAATTCACTGTATAACAACATGGTAACACTTTACTTGAACTCAGTATTCATAAAGCATTATAAACACATTTATAAATGATTATAAAGTATTCATTATGTATTATAGCGACTGACATAAGTCTATATAACTATTTATAAATAGACATGACTTCACTCATAAAATGTTATGATGTTGTAGTAGAAGCCGTACACAACTATTATGAAAGTCACATATGGCTCCTTGAAGAGCATTTGGTAAACAGCATTTAACATATAGCATGTCATCAGTGCCATTATCAAGAGGTAAAAGAAGCTTTATAATGCATTCTGATCTGTAAGGCGTGATACTATCACATTGTAATACTTTATGAGTGCAGTCATCACTATGTATAGATAATTAATTATACATACTTATGTCATCATCATTACGAGGCATGGATACTATATAACCTTTTTTGGGTTTATAATGCTTTGTGAACACAGGGTTTAAGTAAAGTGTTACCAAAAACATTACCTTGCCTTTTTACAGTGCACAACAGTTTGCCATGCTGCACTTCATTGCATTTTGTCTTTTCATTTATGTGGTGTGTGTTTCATTGTGTGTGTTTCTCTCCCTCCCTCGTCTCCTGCTGCTGTTTTTCAGGAACACTTCAACCCGGAGTGCCGCTTCAAAGAGAGCGTGTTTGAGAACTACTACGTCACCTACTCCTCCATGCTGTACAGGCAGAGCCAGTCAGGCCGCTCGTGGTACATCGGCATCAACCGCGACGGCCGGGTCATGAAGGGCAACCGCGTGAAGAAGACCAAGGGTGCCGCCCACTTCCTGCCCAAAGTCATTGAAGGTCAGGCTCCCCGGCGGTGACGCACGGTTGTGGTTCCGCTCGAGTCGTTTAGCCACGGTGGTGGTGGTGGAGGGTGAGGGGTAGGATGAGGAGAAAGCTCCGACCCTCCAGCCGCCTAGGGGATTGCTGTCTGCGCTAAGGGTTTATGTGGAGCCTTTGATGCGATTAATTGATCGTTTGGAAGCATTAATTGGCTGTAATGGTCGCTGCACCTGGCTGTGCAAGCGTTAATCGCAGGTTGGCTGCAGAGGTTAGGCAGAAATTCGAAGTCAAGCGGAAGTCATGAATAGTTAATCACCCTTTGCGAGAGGTTTTTTGTTCTCATTTTGTGGCTTTGGCGAAGGCTAACACTGTGTTTACAGCACAAGGAATATAAAAACGTGTGCCCTCCAAACAACACTGATCAAGATTAATGTGACAAATCACAACTGCAAACACTGAGGTAAAAGCCAACCGGCTCTCGGAACAAAACATTTTAGCGCAAGAGCGTGGCTAAAACATTCCCATCACAATGTATGCTAAAGTGGCATTTTACGGCTGACCTTTATTGAATCGGAGAGGTGACTGACGGCCAATCTTGCAAATTCTGGCCCAGCGCAAACATGAAATAATGAGAACTGCACTCCATGCTGATGCTGCCCTCACCCGCGTGAGAAGCCACAGTTAAATAAAACATTTGCATGCATGACTGCATGTTTACATTGGGAACCAGACAAAATGCTTTGTTTGTAAAACTGACGTGGTGGGGGGCAAATCAGCTCAGCTCTTGTATCAAGCCACATCAACATAATTTCCCCATATGGGGCTCAAATTTGGCCAAACCAGCAACGATGACAATACATGATAAATGTTTTGTTGTGTTTGTGAAAACAACTTTCCTCATTTTATAAGCTGATGATGACGATGGCGATGAGGTAATCAGTGGCTTTTCCCTCACTGATGACATTGATTTGACTGGCAACAACAGAGGTTCTGTTGTTTGTTTACATCCATTTATTTTCCCCTTGACGTGTCCCAGGGTATTATAATCATGTACTTCATTTTGTCCACCTGAGAAAACGGTGAGTATCAACGAGTGTCCATGTATCAGTATGAGTACAGGTTACACCCAGCACCACATATTGGCACACACCACTAAAATGCACAAATGCATGCTAGTGTTTGTGAAGAGGCACATAAACCACATTGCTAATTTACTTATGGGTACTTATGGTGTATTGAGTATTATTTCAGTAAACCAAAAAGTACCTCACATTGTATTTCAGCAGGAAACTGAGCCCAGGTTAAACAAAGCTATGCTTACAGTGGTTAACACATTCCTTCCTCAGTGGTCATACAATGGGTTTTAGACCAGCATAGGCTGACGGTGATTTAGGGACTTGGTATGACGATGTCCTAAAACGATGCCCTTCTCCTGCTCCTCTGTCCTCTCCACAGTCGCCATGTACAAGGAGCCTTCGCTGCACCAGCTGGTCGGCGAGCTGAGCCCTCCGTGCAAGACGGTGAAGACGTCTGACACGCCATCGAAACAGAACGGCAAGAAAGAGGCCCCCAAAGCAGACGCATCATAACACAGGGGCCCCTGGCCAGGGGTAGGGGCAGCAGTGACACAGAGAAACTCAATCTCCCACGATGCACTGGGAGGTAGGAGGAGCAGCAGCAGCAGCAGCAGCAGCAGTGGCGGCGGCAACCGCAGCAGCGGCCAAACAACGGGAGATGCGCTGGCCTCACGTGGGGCAACCAGGCGCTACGAAAGAAGGTCACCAGGACCGAGCCAACGTCAACCGAGAACGGGCGGTGGAGAGAGATGAAAAGAGACAACCCCGTTGCCGTGGAGATCTCCGCCCGGAGCAGGCTAGCAGCACCCAGGCCCTATGAGGCCCCGCAGAACAGACACCAGACTCCGTCCGATCTCCCTTGCTCTTGTCACTCACTCTAACTCGTCTGCCCTGTGCCCTGGCCCCTCCATCCCAATGCCTGCACCGCACCTCCCAGCGCTCTCCAGCACCCAGCACAGGTCTATAGCCTGGTTCCGTTTCTTCTGTCTCAGACAACAGGAGAACATTTTTGTTGTTTTTCTATTCTTTTCTCTTCTTTTCCTTTTTTATATTCATTTAATCTTACTGACAAGTCTGAAAATTCAATAAGTGTACACAAGCCAGGGAATTGATGGTGAAGTGAAAGCTCAGTGATGATCTGAAGAGTCTTTGGTGTCAAGAGATCATTCATTGCCATTTTGCACGCATTATTTAGTTGCTGATCCCCCCCCCCCAACCCTAACCTCCCTGGATGTGTGAATGTGCTCTGCATGAATGCAGATGGGTTTTGTGTCAATAAACTTGTGTGGTAGAGAGTGTGTATGTGCTAGTGTGTGTGTGTGTGTGTGTGTGTGAGGTGGAGAGAGAGACAGAGGCACTGTGTGTGTGTGTGTGTGTGTGTGTGTGTGTGTGTGTGTGTGTGTGTGTGTGTGTGTGTGTGTGTGTGTGTGTGTGTGTGTGTGGAGGGTGTGTGTGTGTGTGTGTGGAGGGTGTGTGTGTGTGTCTGGAGGGTGTGTGTGTGGAGGGTGTGTGTGTGGAGGGTGTGTGTGTGTATGTGTGTGTGTTTGTGTGTGTGTGTCATAATCATTAGATTAAACCTCTGCTGGTCTGTTCCTCCCTCTGTGAGTTACTATTATCACCGTGGCGACGCCAGTTCTCCACTGTCCGACCAGCCACCAACAAAACACCGAGCAAATCAGAGCACAGACGGTAGAGGAGGGGCAGAGAAAATCAATTTTTATTGGACAGCTTGAACAGGATCTATTTCTATTGGACAGCAGTGGGAAGATTGATTTCATTTGGACACAAGCCAGAGGAACCAGTTATATTGGTCAGAAAAATGTCATTGGGCAGAACAACAACAAAAAGAAACAACATCTAACCATCAGTCTTTTACATGTGACCCTGGGTTGATACACCCGGAGTATGTTTACCTTTATTTGTATATCTGTTTTTTGTTTGATTCTATACTTCCTTTCTTCAGGTTTAGGTGTTATTCAAAAATGAACAAAATTATTAGAAAGGGAATCTATAAGAGTGATTCCACGCCACATTTGCTAGTGTGAAGCCAGTAGTGTCGCTGTGATGTCTACAAGGGACAAAGCAATAAGTCATCACTCTTCCAGGCCAAATATCAGCGGAGGGAATTCAGGTTGCACTTGCTCAAAGCGCCTCAGGTTTAGGTCCACCACTCCCCCCCCCCCCTCATCAGGAGTATTATTAGGGTGGGATTTAACTGTGTCACACCACAGAAGACTAGAAAGGAACACATATTTTTCACCACAACCCCCTCTGTCTCCATACTGTTTTTCTAGCTGAGGAGATAGTGGAGCAGCCAAAAAAAACAAAAAAACACAGCTCTAGATTGACAGGTGGTTTTTTTTTTTCTTTTTTCTTTCATTATTATTATTTATTTTTCTTCTTCTCTTTTTCCCTTCCATTTGCCTTTGAAGGAATTCTATCAGGGGATTTGTGTGGAGTTCAGTCATGACAGCTTAAATTATTCACACAACAGCAGAGGGAAAGGTGGTAGCGACAGCAGCAGCAGCAGCATTAGCGATGATAGCATTAGCATTAGCATTAGCGGTGGTGGCGCTTTTGGAGGCGTCCGCTGCAGTCTTTGCATCTGGTGTGATTTTTCAGGCTCCTCAGAGTGGAGCTTTTATCTGCAACACTGCTGCTGGCTGAGTAGCTGGTGAATGTTAAATGCAGCTGGGGAGGATTATGGTTTGTGCATTTTTATTACCCCCACACCGCCCGCCCATCACTTCATCCCACGGCTGGGGATTGTCAAACTCAAACTGCCACCTCCTCTCAAAATTCATGCCCCTCTTCTCCATTTAAAGGCTGACCCCACCGTTTAATGTGAAAGAAAGAGTGACCCCGGGGCTATTACTTGGTTAGCCCTCATATTTTAAAAGGCCTTAACTGTGTCAAATGTGTCCATGATCCCTTCCCTAGCTGTCTTATTTCATTTCCTTTGGTTTCTTGTTTGTTTTCGTTTTCTGTCTTTTTTTGACTCAGCAGGGTTGTCTGTGGTGTTTCTATTTTATCCCTGGGCAGCCATCATTGCCATGAAGCCAGAAGTTAATGCGTGACTTCAAAGCAAGCAGGGGAGCGCTTGAGCCACAGAGAGGCTGTTTATTATTCTGAAGGGGTTGTGCTGCTTATCCACTCACTGTCCTTATCCAATCCAAACAAAAGAGTCAACTCTGCAGTATGTGGCTGCATGTGTCTCTGTGTGTCTGTGTGTCTGTGTGTGGGTATGTGTGTGTTTGTGTATGTGCATGTGTGTGTGTATGTGTGTGTGTGTGTGTGTGTGTATGTATGTGTGTGTGTGTGTGTGTGTGTGTGTGGTTTGTTTGTGTACGTTGACAGGTTGACATCTTCCAGGACTTTTCCCTGCTCTGCCCAGTAGAAGTAAAAAAAAAAAAAAAAAATGCATTTGGGAGTCTAGGGAGTCTACTATGGCCTGCGTGGTAACATCAGGCCCTGCAGCCACTTCCTGTCTGACTGCTTGCATTCTGATTGGCCCCCGGGCACAGCGTGACCTTGTTTTCTTGTTTTTTTTTTTCATGCTGTGGCGGCTCTGCTGTCAGGGCAACCCAACAGAGAGGTTTGAGACGTGTGAACTACCTTTGGCACTGTGCTTTAGGGTGTCAATAAGAATGGCAGCACTCATACGTGTGTGTGTGTGTGTGTGTGTGTGTGTGTGTATGTGCTTCACACACTCCAAACAAGGCTGTCCCCATGCCTGTGTGCACCACATGACTGCAAGCTGCTTGCAAAACATTATCAAAGGAAAAAACACCGGTTATACCGGGATAGAGATATTAGACAAACGTTCTAGAATGTCGTCAAAATGTTCTGTGAAAGTAGAAAAAGGTCAGAGAATGTCGCTGAATGTTTTGAGGAAGTTGTCAGAAGGTGTGCGATTGTAGACAGGAGGGTATGTGACAAGTGATAGAGGGGTACCAGAGGTACACGTGGTGGTTGTTGTAGCCCCGCTGTTGCGGGGTTGTACTACTGGAAAGATTTGAAGTGTAGGGATACTTTAAAGAAAGAGAGATTGTTTGGACAAATTTCTGTGAAAGGGAGGATGAATTGTATATTTCTGACAGGTGAGATGACGGAGAAGAAGATGTGAGAAGATGTATGAAGGAGATGTAATTACAATAATGAATTATGCATAGCAAACGCTACCACTGAGGGGGAAACAAAGTCAAGGCTAAGCAATGCCTTGTGCTCGTAACTGAGAGCGTAGCAGCAAGGAGAGCCAAGTCCTTTTCTGGGTGACAGAGCGGACTGGGAGGCAGAGAGGGTTCTCTGGGGCCCGGCAGGGGGGGGGGGGGGGGGGGGGGTGCTACCTGGCTAGGCGGAGGAGGTGCTGCGAAACACAAGGACAAATGTGGTTCACACGCGCCCCCTCTTGTGCGCTCTGAAGTCACGCTCCATTTCCTGAGCAATCTCCCCAAACCCTGTCCTGTGTGTCCACTGGCCATTAACCTTCCCTCCAGCAGTGTGCGTGTGCGTGTGCGTGTGCGTGTGTGTGAGAGAGAAAGCGAGAGAGAGAGAGAGAGGAAGAGAAAATGTATGTGTATGTGTGTGTGTGTGTGTGTGATAGAGAGAAAGAGAGGAAGAGAAAGTGTGTGTGTGTGAGTGTTTGTGAGTGAGAATGAGAGCGGGTATGAGAGAGAGAGAGAGCAAACGAGTGAGAGAGAGGGTGAGGAAAAAGGGAGGGAACGATCGATAGACTCAATAAAAGCCAAACTGGAGCGCAATAGTCCAGCATTGAGAGCAATAATTTCCCTGTGCAACTGAGGAGGCCGAGCGCGCTGGCTGATAATGAACTCTCTCTGGGTGTTCCTGTGGAGTCCTCCACGGCTAACCACTGCTGGGTGAGTGTTCCAGAGGAGGGGTCTGTCTCCCCTCTCACCCCCTCTCAGGCTCTTTCTCTCTCTCCCTCTCTCTCTCTCTCTCTTCCTCACTCTCTCCCTGTGCCACCTCTCGCTCTGCCATCCCAGTTTCATACACATTCCTAAACATCACCAGACATCCCACTCAATCGACCCTGGCTGTCAAATACGGCACACCAGTTTTTATGCCCTCTACCGTCCTTACATAGAATGTCTACTATGATAAAGTAACAGAAAAAGAGAAAGAGAGAGAGAGAGTGTGTGTGTGTTTGTGTATGTGTGTGTGTGTGCGTGCATGCGTGCGTTCGTGCGTTCGTGCGTTCGTGCGTGCGTGCGTGTTGATACAAACACCCATCAGGAATGGTTTTATTTTTGTTAATATTCCAAGCCTTTCTTTAAAAGAATGTCTGTAGTACAAGCCTCAAGGTCAGGTCTGGCCCATCCATAATATCAGTCTTCCCCACGTTCCATATTTCATTTGACAAGTGAAAAATTGTTTGGATGACAGGAAATAACTCCAGCTATGCATCCCATGGAATCAGGCTGAGGGAAATTATCACATGGGAGAAAAAATACATGATAACAACTAATGCTGCCAGGTATAATGGAAGTATATTCGGCCTGCTGTGGACAAACGTGTTTGAGCTGTTGTGTACGTGGGTAGTGGTAATATATGAAATGATTGTTATTATAAATGGTTGAGGGCTTTTTTCTGATATGAAACCCAGGGTAAATGTTTTGATGAACAGCATAATTACTGTTTGAATGGTGCTTCCTCGTCCCTGGTTTAATATAAGTATCTAATAATTAATATATATATAAATATATGATATAAAGAAATTGTGAGGTCTTGTATTGATATTTTTTTAAACATTGCTATGTCTTTGTGAATGACATTTTTCAGTGAAGTTGTAATGGTTTCATATAGTTTCTTGAAATTTGCCCTTTTTTTCGTGATGAAGATTGTTCCTGAGAGGTGCCCTCCAAGTGCTCCTCTCTGAAAAGTGCGTACGAAATGAAAAGCAACGCTGTGTGGTGTGGCGATCCGGACACACCAGGGCAAACTAACCTGCCAGATGCTCATGCAAGGTGCTTCCTCCCGAAACAGAATTCTGTGCAATAAAAACACAAATAAATGATTTACAGGAAGTCCAACATGCAGAAGGAAAGAACATGCAATGCACCAGCTCAGTCCAAAAAAAATAAATAAACAATAATCAAAAAATAAACACACACAAAACTATAACAAAATGCCATGACTTGTCACTCAAATGTTCTGCACCTGAATTGTCTTCCAACAACAGTCCCATGCTACTTGTTGTTGTTGTTGTTGTATTATTTGTTGTTTATCTCGTCTTCCAAAATTGCTTCTACGTCTTCCTCCATTGGGCATGGCTCTAAGAGTCTAAGACAAAGGGGGCCCTGAAACCTGGCCCCTTCCAACAAGAATAATGAGCAAATGAACACAGATGTTGGCAGGAGTTGCTCCCCCCCGCCCCCCAGCACCGCCACAAACTGCTCAGCTCAAGGCTGCTTAAGAGCCACTCCAAAAAAAAAAAAAAAAAAAAACTCTTCAACATCCACCATGGGACTCACTGGCACACAGATGGAGCCAGAATCCTGTGCACTACAGCCTGCTGCCAGCATCGAGGACTCGCGCAACGTGACAACGGCAAAGGGTAACCACTCTCCCCACCCAAAAAAAAAACCTAAAGAAAAGAGGAGAAAATCAAACTGTCAGCAAGGACAACACGCTCGCAAAAAAAAGCAATGACTTCAGACAACCAGCAACGAGGGCAGCCATGGCCGTCGACGCGGCAACAAAAAAAACTCTGGGCCGCTTATGGTCCCCAACAGGACCTCAGTGAAAGCATGCATGCACCATAACTTAGCGACTTCTCCAGAGAGCGAGGGGAACTCATTCTCTGAATGTAGTGATATTATCTGAGCCCTCTCTCTCTTCCTTCCTTCCTGACAGATTTGTGTTTCTAAAACAAAACAAAGGGAAATATATATATATAAAGAGAGAGAAGGTGTCTTATTATGGAATATTATTGAATAAAACAAACCAATATATTTGTATGATTGTAAGTGGTGTCTTGGGTGTTCTTGAGTTGTGAGGTTTAGTAGGTTTAGATCTCTCTGCTTATGGGGTAAGGATGATATTTGTGAACTTATAGACAGCATGTGTATGTGCTTGTGTGTGTGGGGTGTATGTGTGTGTGTGTACTCATACAATAATGTTTGGCATCTCTACACAAATCTATTCCATACACTCCAATGCACCAAAGGGTGAATAACCTGAGTTGATATGAACAATACTAATCATGAAATGCGTAATGGCACAATTGCAAAAATATCCATGATTTTTTATGTTTTGTGTGTGAGAGAGAGAGAGAGAAAGAGAGAGAGAGAGTTTGTGTATGTGTATGTGTGAGCAAGTCTGTATGAATGAGTATATGTGTACAACTGTGTGTGTGTGTGTGCATGTGTGTGTGGTGTGTGTGTGTGTGTGTGTGTGTGTGTCACAGCTCAGGCTTAATTACCATGCGGGGCACCTGAAACAGCAAATCCAGATGGTGCAGGCAGCTGCAGGTTCTCACAGGTGAGCACTGAGTGACAGGTGACAGGCAGAGACTGCCCCCACTGGTGGATCACTCACACACACACACACACACACACACACACACACACACACACACACACACACACACACACACACACACACTGCTTTATACACACTCAACCACTAATACACAACCACACATCCCCACAAACACACACATAGGCATATTTATATTTATTATTTTTACCAACATATCAACACACACACATACACACACACACACAGGCATATTTGAACACACATTCATGAAAGCTATCTAACTTTACCGAGTGCCAGGTTTTCCTTCCACACATTTCTCTGATCACAGATCCACACAGCTTAACGTCCTCATCTTGCCTTGGCAGAGAAGCAGAGTGCCACTTTCAAAAGCGGCCCTGGCAGGAACCAGAATGGCCGGAGCGCCCCGCGTGTCTCTGTGGGAGGGTTGCCTGATGACCCCCGATCCCCCCTTACCCCCCCCCCCCCCCCCCACCAGCGGTTTCGGCAAAACCCTTTTTCCATTTCAGGTGTGAGCCGGTGCCACCACCTCCCCGCGGCAGAGATTCCGCCTCGCAGTCTGATCAACTTTATAATCAGCCGACATTTCCAGCGAGCCCCGCAGATCATTAACAAACGCATCAGAGAGATGAATAGCAGCAATTACCGTCCTGCCCACCAGTGCAGGCCTGCCGCAGAGGCGCGGACACTCTCCGGTGCCCGGGCTAACCAGATGATGGATTTCATGGAAAACACAAACTGTGCATTATACGTGAGGGTCGCTTGTGTGTGCACGTGCACATATACGTGTGTTAATGTGTGTGTGTGTGTATTTTGTCAAAATGAGTATGTGTGTATTTGGACACATGCGTAAGCTGTTGGTGTAAATATGCATGCATGTGTTTGTGTGTATTTATATGTATATGTGCGTGTGTGTATATGAATGTGCAAGGCTGGGGGTAGGGGTGACGGCTGCAGCTGAAGAGTCGGCCAGCTGAAAAGTCTGCCCGTCCTCATTTGCTTGTGTGTCAGGTGCCCCCCCCCCCCGCCCCTCCCTCAAGGTGACTGAAGGAGACCACTTGCGTTCCAGCACACATCTCCTCACAAATGACTGCATTAGTCAACACCGGTAGTGATGTGTACAAATTGACCGCCCTCCTTGCGGCCCTTTTGCCACTTAATAGTGTGCCATCATTAAGCGTCTGGAAAACGGCGATTCAATCACGCAATGTGGCGTCTTAGCGCGATTCATCCCGCGTGTCATTTACACATTGAATGCCTCCAATGAATTTTCTTCCCCTGTTCGTTCAGTCATTGACAGCGAGCTAATATTCCAGGTGGGAATTAAACTTCTACAGACACTGACAGACTGTGACTGCGGAATGAGCAAGAATGTCAACTATTTCTTGGTCTCCATTTTCTCCCCCTCCCTTCGTCATGCTGTGCGTCTACTGTAGCAAGCGCTGCAATGAAATGATGATAAATAACGAGCGAGCGTCTTCATCTGTGAATGGTATGTGTAATATCCGCTCACAGTAAGTGAAAGCTTCCGCCCATAAATAGAGAACGGGGGCTTTTCCACAGCCGTGGGACACTGTGTTCACGGTCGAGAAAAACGGCTTGTTAAGAGTAATAATTCATTCATAAATTATTCATATTTGCGCCCCTGGGGAGGGAGAGTGGGAGGACGGTTGCCTGGGGTGGGGTGTGGTGGGCTGGGGTGGAGGGGATGTGGGGAGAGAAGGGGGCGGGTCAGTGGTGTCAGCAGATGCACCTTGGATTCCTCTCACACTCCTCATTACATGAGCCATCTGGACACAGAAGTGTAACTGGGGCTTCCCTGACAAATCACACCTCACACACACACACACACACACACACATGCTGGCTGGAGCACGTGCTCATCGGGGTGTGCGTGCATAAACACACGTACACACAGATGCACAGACAGACACACGTGCACGCGCACACACAAGTATCTATATGCATGACACCACAAACACACACACACACACACACACACACACACACACACACACTCACTCAAAACATAAAATGTGTCTGCCTTCTCGCTTTCTACTCTGTAACACTTTCAGGAGCTTGCACTCAGCACAGCCATTTTACGTTTGGATATTCATTCCCCACTGGGATGTTTGTCAGGCCTCTCTCAGAGCTCTGTGTGCATGGCAGAGAGCTCACTAATGTGGCCTCACTCAGCTCACTAATGTGGCCTCACTCAGCTGGGATTCCAACAAAGGCCACACATCCAAGGTACTCCCTCACAGAGCAGAAACGGCTTTTCCACTGGGTCAGAATAAATACCCAAACTTCATGCACTCACAACTCACGCACACACACACACACACACACACACACACACACACACACACACACACACATACACACACACACACACACACACACTGAAAGACTCACACACTAAGAACCCCTTCAGTTTTGGTGTATTTACTAAACTCTATGAGTTCAAACACACTGCGCAGCAAAATGCTGTCTTGTACTGCCACCATGTGGGCAGATGAGTGAGTGACTGCTACAAACACATGACTGAGCAGCACCAACATTATTCTGACATAGAAAATTAACTTGCAGCAGATAGAAGTATAGTGTGCAGCTAGCAAACAAAGCGGCTGTTTGAAGACTGAAGAAGAAGAAGAAGAAGAAGAAGAAGAAGAAGAAGAAGGTGGAAGAGGAGAAGATGGAGGAGGAGAAGGAGGAAGAGGAGAAGGAGAAGGAGAATTCATTACACACTCAATGAAAACATCAGGTTTGGATGTGACTGCCAACTTCCAACCACCACCAACACACACACACACACACACACACACACACACACACACACACACACAGACAGACAGACACACACACACACACACACACACACACACAGACAGACAGACAGACCGACACACACACACACACACAGAAATAGGCTCAAGGTAAGACTTATTTGCCCTTCATCATCTTTTCCTTTGTGTCTCTGGGGCTGCTCATGTCAGTGTTGATTTCACCTTTATCTCATCCCAACATGCACACTCTCCTCGCCTCTCCTCTCCTCTCCTCACCCCTCCTCTCCTTTCCTATCCTCTCCTCTTTTCACCCCTCCTCTCCTCTCCCGCTCAACGCTCTCTGTTTGCTACTCATGTCCTCATTAGAATGTAAATGTGCCTCATTGTTAGACCCAGGGTGAGCGACAGAATATATATGCATGTTAAGGAGAGAAATAAAATGTGTGTGTGTGTGAGTGAGAGAGACACACAGAGAGAGAGAGAACAGAGATAAGGGGAGAGAGAAAGAACAGAAAGAGGCCGTATTTCTCTTTCTCTCTCTCTCTCTCTCTCTCTCTAGTCTGACACACATTAGCGATGTTATGCATTCAGAAAGCTATTAGCATGGACAGTTTTTCTAAGGCAGGACTGACAAAAAGCTCTTTATGAATATCGCTTCTTCCCCCCCTCTCCCTAACACACACACACACACACACACAAAGCCCTTGTCCTGCATGCCCTCTCTTGTCTCCTCAGCACACACACCTCACAGGCAGGGGTTTACCTCCAGGGTTCTATGTCCCCAGCATCCAGTGTTTCTCCACCACCAGGTGAGAACAGAGGGCTCTCCTGCCCGTCCTGGGCTGTTTGAGCGTGTGTGTGTGTGTGTGTGTGTGTGTGTGTGTGTGTGTGTGTGTGTGTGCGTGCGTGCGTGCGTGCGTGCGTGCGTGCGTGCGTGCGTGCGTGCGAGCGTGCGTGCGTGTGTCTGTGTGTGTGTGTGTGTGTGTGTGTGTCTGTGTGTGTGTGTGTGTGTGTGTGTGTGTGTGTCTCAACCTGCTTGCCTATCTGAGCACATTCACACATGTCAACTTTGTTTTTGTCCTTCATTGGTCGCTCCCTATTACTCGAATGTGGGCACGGCGTAGTTTCAATATCGGTTGACACTTGCATGTGACCACACGCAAGCTCATACACACACACACGTGTAAACACACACACACACACAGATACAGACACAAACACATACAACTACAGAGACAAAAATGTATGTGAGTACTACTGTGTGAGTCATGGGGTTGGAGGGTATTTTCCTTTGACGAAACTTAGAGTGATGTTAGAGTGATACTGTTACTATTTTTATCCCATATGCACACACACACCATTCCTATCACTTCATAAGCCCTCTCAGGAGATTTACAGAGGAAATATTAGCCATACACCCTAAACGTTCATTGGGACCATATTTCCTCTCAGAAATATGTTTTAAAAGACATTTCAGAAACAGACAGTTTATTCTATTTGCTAATAGAATGTATTTATGTCATGATATTGTGCATTGAAAGAAAGTACTTGAGATGTACATTTAAGTGTTTGACAAGGCTGATACAGTGCAAAGCAACAAAAACAACTGGTTTTCCTGAAACCACTCCACTGAATTTCGTTTTTTTAAAGCAATAGAGTGAGTCATCAGTATTTGTTTGCAAGATAATTTGTGTGGGTGGCATTGCTGCCTGTGGCTCTTTCTTTCTTGCTCTCTCTCTCATTTAGCACATTGACACACACCCATTTGTACTGTACTGCCAACGGCCGAAACAATAAAAAAAAAGAAGAAGATTACTTTTGTACTTCCATGTTGAAAATATTTATAGGAAGTCCATATTCACACTGACAGTCAGAGAAGAACTTCCGATTAGAATCTCTCGGTCTCTGGCAGCCTCCAAGAGTAAGCGGTCGTGTGTGTGAAATTCCTCACCTTGGCATGAGGGAATATGTGGACTGTGGATGCATGAATCTGACTCTCTCTCTCTCTCTCTTTCTCTCACTGTGTGTGTGTGGGTGAGAGAGAGAGATAGAGAGAGAGGGGGTGGGGAGTGAACATGTGTGTCTGGGTTTCCTGGAAGAAGTCGAAGCCAAAGCAGTATAAGTGACGGGACGCACTGTAAACCTGTTTGACTGGTTTGCCTTGGCTCCACTCCCTTCCTGTCAGCCCCTTCAACAGGGCAGCAGAGGCAGCTCTCTCACAGAGCACCTGAAGGACAGACATGAAACTATTCCAAGATAAAAATAAGGTGTAGATGAAATATTGCATTGATAGCATTAAGGAGTATCAGGGCACCCATCACAAACAGACAAGCACACACACACATTGATAAACTCACTCACTCACACACACACACACACACACACACACACACACACACACACACACACACACACACACACACACACTAACATGTATGACGGAGTTAAATAGGGTCAACGGTGTAATATTCCATTCTCCAACTGAACTGAACTGAAACACCTCTCCACATACTGTACAGTATCCAAAATGCCTCAGCGGAGAGTTTTTTCACCTAGGCCATACCTGCCAACATTTGAGTAGCAAAACCCGGCGACGGCGGCGGGAGGGGCGGGGCCGGGGGGTCAAATATTGGTTTTGAGGGATGTTGTGCATATAAGTGTTTATAGACAATGTATTTATTATATATTATGTAGTCTTCAGTATATAAATAAATACACAATAACTGTATTTATTAACAAAAAATGTTTTTGTATTTATTATTATGTATGTGCAATGAACATAGTGACAATAATGTTGAACAATATATCAACATTATTATTAGACCAACTAACTATTGCAATAACTTATTATCAATTAATGAAATTTTCTAATACAACAAAACAATTCAAGAATAAATAATTAAATTAAAATAAATTAAATAATTCATAAAAAAACATCACATAAACAGTTAATGTAACTTGCACAGGTCTTAAAACTACTGTTTTGTAGTGTTGTATATGTAGGTGGCTGACTTGGCTGCCCTAAGTGTCTTTTTAGATGGGGTGTACTTTGAAGCAGGCTTAGTAAAGTTAATTTTGCAAGATAAGAGAGCGCACAAAGTGCGGTTATTCAAACTAGTTCTATTTTCTGTAACAATTTTTTTTTACCATACTGAAAGTCCTCTCTGAGGAGGCATTAGGCTACTATGTGGAATGCAAAGCAATGCCTTTATCAGCCTAGCCAGCTGACTGAAGCGCTCATCTTTCCCTACAAGGCCCCAAAGTCTGTCCACTCTCTGTTCCTGAGGTAACTCCTTGCTGTCTGCAACCTGGTAGTCAGTTAGTTCCTCTCTCAGCTTATCAGTATCAAGTCTCAGTTGAGGAAACAAGCACCCTAGCCTTGTCACTACTCAGTATGAACAAATTTGCAAACATCGTATTAGTAGGGTTACTTAAAAAATGCTGAATGTACTTAATTCTTATAAAAATCTTTGCTCAGTTAGGTGACTACAAAGCAATAGCCTGCGCAGAAAGATCAACTGCGCAATAGAATGTAGGTTTGTCAGATTGACAAATTGGTTGAAAATGGTGTATTTATTGTGTACACACACTATATGCGTAGGAATACGTTGATCCGTCAAGGTTGACGGATCCTCATTCAAAGTGAATGATAGGTGGCCCCACTTGCAAATCCTCTCAGACATATCAGTTATAATAATGGGGTTTTTACATTGTACAGTGTCTATTTCTCGGTAACTTTCTAAAAATATAAGCAAAAGAAAGTCAAACAAACAACTTTTAGGTACAAATACGACCATCTACGGAGTTTGGTCCGCCATCTTTTTTTTTTTTTAGCTTTGCGCTCTTGAGATGTGACCATAAACGTGATCTGATTGGCTAGAGCCTGTGTTGTCGTCTTTGCATTAAAGGCAATTTGATTGGCTGACGCAGTTGCGTTGCGTTGCCTCTCATGATTGCGTTTCATACATGATCTGGCAACTTTAGAACATTGACACACATTTTGATTTGATTATTAATAAAATGCATTTGTACCTCGTAAAATACGGGAGATTACCGGGAGAAATGACAAAACGGGAGGGCGGCGGGAGATGGATCAGAAAACGGGAGAAACCCGGGAAAAACGGGAGAGTTGGCAGCTCAGACCTAGGCGGCATAAACCATTTCAGCCAGCCATTTTTTCCGTCAAAATAGTGCACCCCCCCCCCCCCCACACACACACACACACACACTAACATGTACATATACGACAGAGTTAAATCAGGTCAACTGTGCACCATTCCAGTCTCCAGCTGAACTGAACTGAAACACATCTCCACATATTTGCTGTCTACCTGCTTCTCCCTGATACTCCCAGCTGCTGTTATCACCTCATCTGTCATCCCATCTCACAACCTTACCACCAAAGTTCATTAGTATCCCCACATATCCAAAACCTGTGTCTGCTGAAACACATGATCAGAAATGCACTCCCTCACTAGACTATCTCTCTCACTCTCTTTCTCTCTCTCTCACTCCCTCTCTGTCACACAGACACACACACACACACACACACACACACACACACACACACACACACACACACAAACACACAAATACACACACAAAAAAAATGAAGAAGCGGTAAAGGCATTAAAAGGGCAGAGCCGGGCCAAAGTTAATTAGCAAAACGTTTATTTGAAGCCAACCAATGGCAATTGTCAAATAATTCCTTTAAACTGAATGTGTCAGAGGAGAATACAATACAAGAAGATGGCAATATCGCCGGGGGTTCTGGACAGTGTTTGCCAGGGATAAACCTTCCCCTGTTGATCAAAACAATTACAATCGTTGACACATAATTGTAACTTGTCATAACTGTTTTAATATGCCCCCGGCCACATCCTTTTGAACTGACTTAAATATTTATAAGTTATATTGTTAATCAGGGTAAATGATTTTCTAGGCTATTTGATGCAGTCCATGCATCCAGAACCTCAGCAGAACCGAACAGGTGAGTGAAAGCCCAAGCATTGGATGGCAGGCTATAAGGGTATTCATTTATCTAACACAGGACTACTGATGACTATATGTGTAGATGTACTGACTATATGGGATATCCCAGAGACAGGGAAAGAAAGTAATGCCTACAACACAAGAGCATCAGTTACCATTAGCCTACATGAATGGGGAACACATAAGACATGGAAGGCTGCAAATTACGTTTATGTTGATGAAGTTGAACACCTGGACCAACCTGAATGCAATCTCTTTCGGTATTTTGCTGAAGCCAAGGAAAGAGATCTTTTGTGGGAATGTGCTGGTGTAGCATGGCATTCCCTCTTCTGCCTTAGTGTAATTCAACTACAATCTGTGAATAGAAATCACAAGAAATCTCATGTTGCTGACTGAGCATTCAATTCAAGTCAGACAAATTAGACTAGGCTACCTCTTCCCAGATGCTTAAGTGTTTCAAAGGGTTTATCCTTTTAAACAAACATTTTATTCTTTTTTAAAAGCCTGCCAGGATATGTGTTAACTTTGAGGATATCTGAGACAGATTAATTGAATTAACCCATAACACAGGTTAGCTCCTGCTTCCTTGCTAATACAGAGTATGTAGGCATAGTACGTCACTCTTCCAATAAAGGTAGAGAAGAGTCGCCACGCCTTTATCCAAAATCCACGCCTCGGCGGAGAGTTTCGTTAAACGTCTGAGTTTTTGACAACCCGTATAGGCAGGTTCAGCCAGCAATTTTTTCCGTCAAAATAGGGCCCACAGACACACAGACACTTACACACACACACACACACACACACACACACACACACACACACACACTAACATGTACATATACGACGGAGTTAAATCAGCTCAACGGTGCGCCATTCCAATCTCCAGCTGAACTGAACTGAAACACATCTCCACATATTTGCTGTCTACCTGCTTCTCCCTGATACTCCCAGCTGCTGTTATCACCTCATCTGTCATCCCATCTCACAACCTTACCACCAAAGTTCATCAGTATCCCCACATATCCAAAACCTGTGTCTGCTGAAACACATGATCTCATCCTACAGCTATGTTTGACATATAAAAACACTGGATGGTGAGGCTCGAGCTCTGTCATCTGATATACTTTCCCTATAAAATGGAGTACTCCGAAATGCTTATGCTGTGCTTGCTATGCTTACGCTATGTTTATGCCAAGCCTCTGCTTACATAACTGATTTAGGAACTGGTTTGAAGGCTGCGGCTTCCCGCTGAGAATGTTTCATTTGTGAGAAAGGAATCTTAGGAGAAGTGTGACAGAATAAGACAGAACAGGATTTATTTGTGTATTTATCTATGAGACTCATATTTATACTTGGTCCCTGATTATTCTAATTTATCAAGAAAAATAGCTAATCAGTATAGATAATGTCTTGTTTTACGTAAGGTAAAAAAGAGCCACTTAAATCTATGAACATATTGAGGATTATAATCAAATACTGTATATCCTAAGTACTTTGTGAGTTTGTTTGGTTTAGTTGTCTGCTTTAAGGTTGCCACACAGATGTCACTCACAGTGCACCACATCTTCAAAGTCTATTGTTTTGACAAGCAGCAAGTCACGTATAATCCATATTTACAAATGCGTTTATGGAAATATTTTGATGATAAAGTACAGTCTGCCTTGATTCAAAACAACTTTAATGTGGTTTACAATTTCATTTTATGATTCTAAACAACAATTGACAAAACGTCAAGGTCAAGGTCAAACTTCTCCAACTGAAATGCAGTAAAAATTTGAGAAAAAAATATTCTAACACATTATCTGAACATAATAATAATGTCAAATAAAGAGTATGCCAGCCAAAGAGGTATACGTTATGGTAACTGAACAGACATTGAAAGAAGTTGAAAGTGTGTTCATAAGTATTGTGGATAGTTACCGTAGTTACCATAGAAGCTTTTTTACATGCCTAGGCTGGCTGCAGTCCATTTCTTCTTCTACTTACCAGACCTGGTTTCGACACAATAATTACAAACATTTTCCATTCAACCCAAGAACTGAGGTGGTGTGAAATTCTGATTCGAGAAAACCAAAACATGGGATTATAAATAGACATGGCATGAGTCACTGTACTGGGCCTAGTAAATAAGACAAGAAATGAACTGAGCTGATGCCGTTGAAGTGTGATAATAATATTAAAAATCAAATATTTACATGAGCAGTTAGGAATGCACTCCTTGATTTCAACACATACACACTCACACACATTCTCTCTCTCTCTCTCTCTCTCTCTCTCTCTCTCTTTCTCTCTCACACACAGACACACACACACAGGAAGCAGGCAAAGTATCTAACCTTCGGCATTACCAAGATGTCTATAGAAAGAGCATGTTGGTTTGTGGCTAGACATAGGGACTTCCATTTTAATGGTACACTGCAAATGCAAACACACACCTGCAAACAGTCACAAACACACACACACACACACACACACACACACACACACACACACACACACACACACACACACACACACACACACACACACACACACACACACACACACACACACACACACACCAAGGTGCAAGGCTGTGCCGTGATCTTGAATATTAGTTCCTAATTGCTCTAATAACTCACGCAGATGCAAAGGGATGATCTGACAAGATCCAAGTGAAGATACCGGGGACCAAACCAGAACAGAAACACACTCTCTGCACATGTATATAATATCCACATCATTGTGAAAGTTAATTGAGATCTATCAATGAGATGCCATCAATCCTATAGGCCTATTCATGAAAGTATCTATAGTGGGTAAATGTGTACGCAGTCATACATGTATAGGGAGCCTGGTTGGTAAAACAAAACAAAAAACATCCTTTGGCAAACTGAATGTTTTTTGCAGTGGGGTGAGGCATTGTTTGCTTACGGGAAAGTGTCAAGGTCCTTTGAGCTGATCCCCATTGAAGTGTCACACACATCTGCTTCAAATCTCATTTTAAGGGATTAGCCATGGCTATCAGTGATGTTGGAAGGTTTTAATATTTATCTGAAGCCTTTATCACAGGGAACTCCAGCTGGGTGTACATTCAGTCTGAGTTTGTGCTCAAAGCTGTGACTTGATCAATCCCGATGTGGATTGGAATACCTACGCGTGAACAAATAAAACGGGTGAACTTCATAAAAACGATTTTTTTTTTTCATAAAAAGTATTGGATTTGGACTGGTATGTTAGACAGTAGCAAACTGCCCTTCCATTGAATACTTTACTCAGTAGATTTTCATTGACTGAGCTCACACCCTCACTCCATTCTCTGTATGCATGTCACTGACAACATTACTCAGCCTTCGTCTCAACATCCTTACTTCATGACTAAACTGTGACTACCAGTACAATGTCCTACCTGGAGCTCAGGGAGCTAGGCCTATCCAGCCACATGTGAAGTTTCCTCTTCCCTTGTGAAGGGTGACTGGTGGCACATGGCATGTAGTTATGCAAGTATCTGTCCAGCAGTTTTCAAAGACAGTCAATGCAAACCTGCCGGGAAGTGCACAGTGACCTGTCAGTTTTACCGGAAAGATCCATGTCACCCATATGCCAACAGAAAAACTAAATTCATAAAAAAATGTTTCTAATTATCAAAGTATGAGCTATGACTAGTGGTAGCTCCAACTATACTTAGAGACATTAGCACAAACATCTTTTTCTTGTCATCCACTGTTTTCTCTCATGTATACTCAAAGTTTGGTTAAGCTTTGGCTGAAAGAGAGAGAAAAGCACACAATGAGCTCATTAAACAATCTGAGATTGTGTGCTTTGTAGACTGAGCTTTAGACGTATCTGCTTCAATGATGTATTTGGAAGAAATAAACCACACGTTAGAAAACAGAAAAGCATTCAAAACCATTAGTTAGTTATTCAAGTATACAAACTATGCCAAGACACACCCTACATTACAACGGAACTACAGGTACTATTTGCTCCCACACACACATGCACGCGCACACACACACACACACACACACACACACACACACACACACACACACACACACACACACACACACACACACACACACAAACACACACAATCACACACTTTCATTAATGTTTAGGAATGAAACTCATTCTGACTGTATGACTTTCCTGATCTGCCCCACATCTTTCCCTCTTTTAGGTTGCTGATTTTCACCTGTGCCGATGCACCTCCTCCTGATCGCTTCTGTACATCTCTGCTTTACCTTACCCCATGGCTCACAATGTGGCAACACCTGTTTACGTCCCATTGATGTCTTTGCATTCCACAAAGTTAGGTGAAGAATGTACCTACTGCTAGAGCTAGAGAAGCATTGGTAAATATTTGAACAATGCTTCATGAATCCATGAACTCAAGACAGGATTGTGTCTCTCTCTGCATTTATCTACACATTTTTGTTCAGATCTTAAACTGACTTCGCTCGTGGCTTGGAGAGAGGAAGGATCTGCTCTGGGGGGCTTCTGAGGGTGGTTTGTCTGCTATGTGAGCTCACATTCTTTGTGTCTTGGAGGCAGGTTAAGCTCAGGTCCGACAAAGGGGCCTTTGTTGCCCCAGCACCACAATCTTATGCTAGGGCAGCATTGATGATGGTTACAAAGACTCCATAGAACTGGGCCATAGACTCTAAAACAGAACCAGAACCTATCTTTATGTTGACCTGCCTTGAACCAACATAAATACAGCTAGACATGAATGTATTTTTTATGTTTTAACAAGTGTGACTAACTTCATTCATGAGATAATAGTTTTGATGACACTGAATTGCAGACTTGCACAACACTAATAAGCCAAATACTATGTCTGTCTTTAATAACTCCATTTAAGTATCCAAGTCAGTGTTTTAAGTGCTTTATATAATTTACTGATGTTGTGGGCCTACAGTGAGAAAATAGTTTTTGACTGGTAAAAAATGTTTAAACTCTTCATTTTAAAAACATCTTCCGGGATGCTCCTTAGAACACAACACAAACACAAAGGCTAGACCTTCAAGACACCTGGGCTATGGTTGGATAGTCTTTTCTTTACTTAGGAAGGTCCCTAACTGAGTGAAATGACCCGTAAGTATCTAAGTGGCAACCATGATAAGAGCTGCTCAAATTCTCTAAAATGCTTAGGAATGCTAATAAAAGGAAAGGTGCTTCAATGCTTCCATTCTTATCTCCTTTAGCATGGGCCATCCTTTATGAAAGGAAAGGAGATAATACTGTCCCACAATTCTTTGTAGCAGCGACATTTCAGGACCCACGTCAATAACATCCACTGTCACATAATTACCTAGGCTAAAGTGTAAGCGCAGACGGATTCTCTTTGCATCCTGGTTGTGTTTTCCTAAGTCCTTATGAATCCTCCTTGAAATCTTTCCTTGACCTCATGTCGTTTTCCATCGTGGTCAAAGAAAAGTGGTTAGGATGTAGTTTTTTTGACAATCCAACCACAACCTTTATGCCAAGATTCCCATCCACACATTCTACACATAGCCCTTGTAGATTTTAGGCAGTTAAATAGTAAATATTAGAGTTCCATCTGATTAATCCGAATACAAAATATGGCTGTGTACCGAAGCTAAATCCCTGAGAATTAATTTATAAACAATAGCTCCATAGGTGTTAGATACATAAATACCCTTCATGTGATTCAAATGTGGGGGTGTGTACAGAAAAACAGTCTCTTGGAGATCAGATGTATTACAGCCTCCTCACTGAATTTCCTGGAATGAGTCTAATATGAAGAAAGCCAACTCTCTCCATGGATATTGCAAAACAGTCTTTCTTAAAATTCCTCTTTGGGTTTATTGAGATAACCTGCTTGTCTAGTAGAAGCACCACGTTATTATTTCAGCTGGCACGGAACATGACTATATAGATTACATTTTCTTTTATCAAGATTCATGACCATGACAAAGACATGGTTGGATTTTCTGTTGTTTCTGGATTCTATTTTTTAGATTATATTAAATACTGAAATACTGAAAAGGTAGTTCGGATAAACTTCAATGACCGAAATAAAGTATACCTCAAATATGTTGCCACCTGCTCTCACGTGACCTTCTGCTGACATCATGAAACCTCCATTCTCACACAGCGATGAGACAGCGCGAGCGAAACAGGCGAAACTGTGCGCGCGTCCCCTCCCCCAAAGGAAGTTTGCCACCTTAAAAACGCTCGTGCCGGGGTGGTTCTCATTTTATATTCAAGGCGCGGCTCAAGCGAACAGGTGCCTTCAGTTCAACTCTTCCCAAATTGAAAAGGAGAATTAGTTTATACAAATTGCATTTTATTTCCACAGTGCATACCCAGAGGAGTCAAAGAAATCAATAGACCTAAAGGACTTTTTAACCTCAAGAACTAATTTGCTAGTGGGAACAAAAGCAATATTTTGGACTGTTTTTGTATCTTTCCGACCATTTATTTTCAGATTTGTTTTTATCTGAAGTAACTTAACAAACATGGCAAATAAAGGACTTCAGCTGTTGGGATTTGCCCTGTCGCTAATCGGACTCATAGGCTTAATTATTGGTACTATTTTGCCACAATGGAAGATGTCTGCCTACGTTGGAGATAATATCATCACAGCCATCGCCATGTATGAGGGTCTCTGGATGTCTTGTGCGTTTCAAAGCACGGGTCAGATACAATGCAAAGTCTACGACTCCATCCTGCAACTCAACAGTAAGTGCCTTGTGTAACAATGAATTTAGATTGGCAATGTCAAGCGCAGCCTTAATTCTTTTGAAATCGTTGTGCTGAGCCTGTGGTGGGTAACAATAATGTCTTTAAAACATGATTAGTCATCACCGCAATACTTTAAAATGTCCGCAACTTGTTTCTTCCTGGCCTTGTTTGAAACCTGTTTGAAACGCCGTTGAGCGCGTCCCCGATGGGGATGACGCAGGTGTTGTCAGTTGCTGAGGAAATCGGTTAATTGTATGTCACACCCTTATATTAATCATATATATTTTCCTATGTTGGTTTACAGCCATTCCGATAAGGTTAATCCAAAAATGTTGCAATGTATCCGCATAATGGATTCACACCAACACGACCTTTCTGTAAAGGGTGACTAGTCTTAACGTGGACCTCTAGGTTAATGCAGGCACAGAGGGAAGTAACACTGTAGCCACAGATTCGAGCACATTTAATGAAGGAAAATTACAAAAGCTTACATTTATTCGAAGTTGTACCTGCATTCTGTCTGGTAGAGTTAGTTGTAAGTTGTTGTGTCAACATTCATTCAAGGGTTATCCAATGAAATACTGGGTGTGTCACCTGCTTTTGTGCAAATGCGTATTATTGGACAATAGAAATGTCTTATAAACACAGGATCCTACGGCTCTTGGGCCCTCCTCAACTTCAGGCCTTCACATATAGGCAGCTGCCCTTTTACCATGATAAATTATATTTCTCTTTCCGGTGCCACCTGTGGTTCGATTGAGAACAGTATTGTATTCTTTTGCTGTATACATCTGCAATCTAATTACAGTACTAAGCTGGCCTCGCGCCAGTTATTAACTCTCGAGTCTCAACGATCAAATTGTTTTTTTTGTCATTAACAGTCGCGCTTTTGTGCGATGGTAGTAAGATTGTGGCCGTAGTAGCACAGATGTGTTAATGGATTAGACCAAGCCCAATCGTCTTGGTCTTTGTGACAGTCACGTACCAAAGCAGTTCTCAGTGCACAGAGGTGTTGACACGCCTGGGTTACGCTGTTACTAAGGATAATGATTAGCCGGATACCCTTGTCCCAAGCCCAGCCCCTACCTCCTCTCTCCATAGCCTGCGGAAAAACCCATCCACCGTTCCAGTATCGAGGGGGTGCTAGATGCTGGCTGGGGGTGAAGATGCACTTTGTCTCCCGCTTGTTTTGCCAACAAGCTTGCGACTTGGAGTCCGTTTGCAGGTGTTGCCTGCGTGTTATTTTGCACACAGTCTGCAATTAGCGTGAGGTTTTAAATATTAATTTTATTGCCAGAGTTGCTATTGGCAGAGACAGTGAACAAAGAATCGGTATCGTCACATGGCAGTTACATACCTTTGCGGTTGATTGTTTCAAGCTGATATTAATTTCTTCATTTGGCTTACCATCTCATCATCTTCTAATGAAAGAACATATTTAAATTGAATTGGTGTATGACTTCACTTTCTTGTCTGGGAACTTTGGATTTAGATTCTTAAACTGGTCAAACATCTGAAGGTATTTGCATATATCATTAGTGAGTGTCTGAGAGCAGCACATACACAAACATGTGTACACACACACACACACACAACACCCACATACACGTACACAAACATGTGTGTATACACACACACACACACACACACACACACCTCCTTCTGGTGTATAACCTCAGGGCCATTGCTTATCTGAAGAATGTCCCCTGTGCCTTGTCCTTTTGTCTCTTGTCCCTGCACTCCTTTAACGCTGAGTAACTCAAACTCATTCCTCTCATTCTCGGGTAAGTATGAGTGCAGATTTTACACCTGTGCCAGTCGTCTGCTATTGCAGTGGCTTGCTGACAGAACTTTTTTTTTTTTTTTTTGGATCACCTCCAAGTGGTTGTATAGTGGCCATAAAGCAGTGTGAGGTGTTTGATTTGTTTATCAAAGCATTAGATAAGGACATAATAAAAACAATGAAACACTATCAGACACACAGTTTTATCGCATGTGTAAACAGGTACACACAAGCCAATGCTGATAAAGGTGTCTTAATATTAAGCACTGCATCCGAGTAAACCATTGTAAGTTTATTGAGGGGATAGATGTCATCCTTCTGTTGTAACTGTCTCCGATGCTTGAAGCAGCGTACAACACAAACTGATAACAGGAAATGTGTGGATTTTCTAACGGCATTGTCTTCCAGCAGCAGAGGTTTTTGTCATGGTCGGACATACTATCGACACAGTGTTGTGTTCTAGTGCATTGGCAGTAGAAAACGGAACGTTTATTTGTAGTGATCGAAAGTTGTGTCCATTTCCCATTTCTTCATCCTCTTTCTTTAAAGAGGTGTACTGCTGATTATGGCTGGTTCAGTACATCCTGGAAATGTGTATGTGAAGGATCATTTTAAACTTGGAGTGAAGTGAGTGGTTCAAATGAGTGAAATTTGAGCTGCTCTTTTTGTAGTCTCCCGTCACAACTGGTCAGACCAGTTCTTAGTGCTGTTTGGAAAAAGGCAAACAGTCACACACAAATACAGAGCCCCCTCCCTCTCTCTCCCTCACCCTCCCTCTCCCTCACCCTCCCCCTCCCTCTCTCTCCCTCCTCCTCCCTCTCCCAAGGGAAGCTTCCGGTTGAAACTGGTTTCAGGTGAACCTCACTACAGGTGATAGGGGCGGAGACAAGAGCTGAAAGGGGAGGAGTGGGAGGGGAAGAAAAGCCGAGTGTGTGATTGTGTGATGTCAGTGGTGTGTATGTGTTTGTGTGATGTCAGTGGTGTGTTTGTGTGAGTTTCTAGGTGTAATTCCTTTCACATGAGTGTTCTTTGGGTCATCATATGGACCCGAGATCGAGTTTGCCTCATCAAAGATCTTCGGTACAACAACCACACATATGTACTTGCTACATCTCTTACAATGTGGTCACCTAAACATATATGGCACTTAGGGTCGGTGTGTCGCATATCCCTTGAAAGTGAAAAGTGTTATTTTCATTCTAGGGATATTGTGAAAATGAAAACTAAAGGCAATTCAAACTCACCCTGGTTTCTCCTCTTCTGTCTTGTTTCTTCAGGTGCTCTCCAGGCCACTCGAGCCCTGATGATTGTGGGCATCCTCGTCACAGTAGCCGGGCTTGGTGTGGCCACCATGGGCATGAAGTGCACAAACTGTGGCGGTGAGGACAAGACCAAGAAGTCTCGCATCGCCATGACGGGCGGAATCATCCTGTTGATTGGAGGTGAGCCTGCTTCCATTGTGGTTCTTTTCAGGAATAGTTTGAAACCGAAACACTGGTATTTGAAGTGGCGTTTTGTTGTTTGAAGGTTTTTCTGTATTGTTTTAGTAGGACTTTAATTGTATGAATTCACAGAGGATACTCACATATCTGGTCTTATGTTTCCCTCAGCTCTCTGCGCCATCGTTGCTTGCTCCTGGTTTGCACACAGAATCATCCAGGACTTCTACAACCCATTCACTCCTGTCAACACCAAGTATGTACCATCTTCCCCTCCCCTTGAGTTAATGTCTTTGCTCTCTTTACTTGCAATGCTCGGTTCTTGATGTGCCCTTTGTGATTATTACGTGCTGAGTCAATTTAAACTTTCAGTCTGCTAACGGGAACATGGTGCTAGTGTTTGTCCAAATCGAGATATTAGTAGGCCTCTGGTGTCTTGGAAAAGTTTTGTTTTATATGCTGTTGATTTGAGGGGGGGGGGGGGGGCAGAGAATATCATTGTTGCCCAACTGATTCCTCAAAAGATCTATTCGAGGTGTTGGTTTGTGTTTGAGAGAGAGCGCCGCGGATGAACTTCTGCTTTTTTTTTTTTTTTTTTTTTTTTTTTTTTAAACCAAGCCTGCCACAGCCAGTTCTAACCCCATCTAATCTCTTGCTGTCCACAGGTACGAGTTTGGCTCTGCCATCTTCATCGCCTGGGCCGGTGCCTTTCTTGACGTCCTGGGAGGAGCCATGCTGGCCGCTTCCTGCCCCCGGGGCAAGCCCTCACCCAAGTACCCCATCTCCAGACCGCCCAGCAGCACCAAGGAATACGTGTAAATGAACATGTACGTGTAAACACTTAAATGTTTAGTATTTTTCAGTTGGTCCATGGGTGGCGATGACTTCAAACGCAGTACAATCTCTCCCCAGTTACTTTTTATTCAAGTTGCATGCTAGAAGAAGCCCAACTGAAACCTGATCCAGCATTTAGGTTCAGGTCACTTTACTGTCCCTTACCAACAGGAGACAATGTTCATGTAGATAAGCTCAGGGAAGGTTCCTGTGTTTTGTCCTAGAAGTTCTTGCATTACCCTGTTCTATGTCTTGTAAGTCTGTGTAAATAGTAGTGACATGTCTTTCCTTCATTTGTATTGGTATGTTTGTGCCAGATGTGCCAGGTGTTGGCATGCAGCTAAACAGGGGCAGATCAGGTTTTATCAACAGAGGAAATTGGGGGGAAAAAGCACATTCCATTGGTTTTCTTTTTTAGAATCTGAAATGGCAAACTTAAAATGTACAGCGCCCTCTCTACATGTCCCAGTTTTGTCAGGCATTGTTTTTTTTTTTTTTTTAAACAGTCTCTCAATGAATAGTTCACTGTTAATTATCACACATGAAGTGCCTTCTTTTAACTAGTCATAGGTGGCAATTTCTTTTTTTTAAATTTGTTTTATTTTTTAACTCGTTCATACACTTCTGTAATTGCATAACGTTTTCATAGACTTAGATTATGCTAGGTCTGAAGGGATTTTTAAAAACTGTTTTTACTGTTCAAAGCATATTTAGTCTCGTCTTGGTTGGAAAGAGTTTGGCTTTTAAAAACTGTTTTTACTGTTCAAAGCATATTTAGTCTCGTCTTGGTTGGAAAGAGTTTGGCTCTTGTTTGTATGCAGGCCCAACTTTGTAAGGTGGCTGATAAACTAACTGGCATATTGCATTTTCACACATTCAATTGCACTGCGGTCACTACTTTTGATAGAAACTGCAATGAACAGAATGTGTATGATGTCCACTTTTTAAAAATGTCTCCTTGTCCAAGTGGTGGTGCTCACTGAAGCTTTACCTTTCTAATTACTTTTCAAGTTTAACCTCTGCTTGAATAACCCATACGGGTTAGTTCTTCTACCATGTAAAATGGCCTAATACTATGATTTGTTGCGACTGTTTAATATTTAACTTAAATGTTTTTATGACTGTCATAACATTTTCTGTAAATAATACAAAATTAATAAAATAAATCTGCTGTTGATGTACTTTTCTTTCCTTCATGAAATTCTTTGCATGGCCAGTTTCACCGAAATGTTGAATTCTCCTCTAAAGTTTACTGAGCCAAGACAGAGTTCAAAATGAGATTAGATTTAATCAGACACAGAGGAACTAAATATGAGTACACAAAAGCACAGCGGTTGCAACAGGCATGCGAGGGATTGAAACCTGCATGAAGCACATTCTAGTCATTGCTTTGGCTTTGTTACCCCCTGGTGGAGAAATGGTATAACAGTTCAGTTCCTCAGATACAGCAGCAGCCCTCAAAGGTCATATCATACATAAAACAATTGGAGGAAACGAAACCAACATGCTTTTTAGTTTATCTGTGATAAGAATGCAGTCGATGGGGCGATACGGTGGATGCTTTAATGAGTACTTTCAAAGCTGTAGTGAAAAGCCAGCACCATGCCAAATACTGATATTTTAATCATGTCGTTTGCAGACCCCATAGCCTATCCTTGTCACGGAGTGCATGTCTTCGTAAGTGTGTGTGTGTGTGTGAGAGAGATCTATTCAAACTCACAGTGCTAGTGGTTTCTCTTATCAACATATTGTATACAAATGTTGCACTTGTCCAATGTAAAACGTTTGATGATAGAATATGTATTCTTGCCATACTTAAATTATTATTAATAATAAAAATGCAAACAAACTTTAAGGAAAATGCGTTGAAAATAATCCTTAAAGGAAAGTCTATGGCAGTGACAAATATCCGTTAACATATAAGGCATTATTTTTGCATAAATATGATGTAAACATGATACAAGTCTTTGCATTACCAATGCATTTCCTTGGAGTTATTTTCACTTATATGGACGGACAACTTAAAGGGAAAATGCTGTTTATAACAATGACTATCCCTACAGAGAGTACGCACAACTTGGCTTCGATTTGCGAAACTTTGCTACGATTGCGAAAGCATATAGTCGATTTTTAAAACGTCTATCCATTCACAGTGTTGCTGTGTTGTGTGCGGGCTACCTGGAACATTGTGCAATGGCGTGCTTGGTATGTCAGCGACCCCTGCCGACAACCTCGCGCTAACGCACCTGGACAACTGCAGCAGACTCGCACCCACGTTTAACATTTCATCGGACCGTTCCCGGTGACAACAGAGCCTTGCGACTAAACTACATGTGACGCGCATGCTGCTAAAGTACTACAACGTATTTAAGACTTCAAAAGACAGTGTCCAGGTTTTGCCCGCTGACCAGACAACGGACGTCTTAAATGTTAAGCCAAATGTTGAACTGAATTCCTTGATTAAGGTGTTCAGGCAGGAGAGTGGCTGATTGGCAAGGGTAGTGTTCCATTGTTGTTCATGATGTCGTCCAAGTCCTCATCTTCAATGACCACTGAGGGCAAACATAAAAGTACCATGAGAATAGTCTAACTGCATACACAAACATGCTGTCGAAACCCACTGGCAGCAATTCTTGATTTTAGCCTTGTGAACAGCCATATGGAGAATAGCTCTGCCGCACTCACCTCTCTTTGACCGTCCGATTTGTCCCAGCTTTGGAGCCCTTCGGCCTAACCTCTGCTGGTATGAGTTATGGTCTATAGTGCCCTGGTTTAGCTCACTAGTCAGATGTGGCACCTGACACGGGTCATGGGGACTTGGCTGAAATACCCCACTAGGAGGCAGAAGTTCGGGCATGCCTGCGGTTCCGTACATCTCGGACTCAGAATGAAAGCTGCCTGGATTCTTCACTAAAGGTTCTGCCTCCCTTTTCAGTAAAACATCTTCTTTTTCCGCGCGCTCCCTCTCCTCGTCCTTACTTCCGCAACAGTACAGCATGCAGGATTGTAGAACGGTCTTGAGATGATAGAAAAGTGTCAAGAGATGTCCTGTCGCAGAATAAAACAACGGACGGTTAGCTCAAATACAACATGACATCGTTAACAAGCTTATAACAGACAGCATTTGTAGCATAATTTAGGCTTGTTGCTATATCGCATTTGAATTTCAGTTGCAGTTGGCCAGTGCGACGTTTTCCATGTACATCCATGTTTTGCAAGAGCCTACTCATATTTTAGAAGCTAGAGTTATTCTCTCACACCCTTAACACAAACGTATTTTGCATCAAGATTCTAATCGATGAAACAATGTAGAGGTTCTGACCTTTATTATGATAATTTGAACGCCTTCTCCCCGGGTTTATCAGCAGCACTATGTTGCTGTTTGATGCCAACCGAAGCCCCCTCGGTCTGTATAGGCTACGCATTTTCGTTGTCTTAAAGGAGACGTGTTTTCAGTCGTGACAGCGAGGGGATTTCCCCAACATACCCCCTTCCCCCTCAGACGCCATCACGTTCAGGCATTTGGATGTGTGCAGGAGATTAGCCCAAACGCAAAGATTGAAAATGCAAACAGCTTTTGCTGAAATTTGGAGTAGGTGAATTAATATAAGACTTTACAGTACATAACAACACATACTTAACAATACATCCGTCTTCAGATCAGTTATAAATACTAGTGCAGGTATATACAGTTGCCCATTTTTTAATATTTTCTTTTTAGGCGATTTAGTGCTTAGTGCGACACAGTGGACTCACACACATGTTTCCACCCGAATAGTAGGGGAAAAGGCAACAGGGAATTTTTTGCTTCAGCCAGAACTTGAATGCAACAGTGGCTCATGTGACTTTTATATGACTTCAAGAAAGTAGTGATTTATTTTCCGAGTGAGGCTGTAAAAACACAGCTGAGAAGTTGAGTGATGTCTCAGGGAGGGGACAATATTTTACGTTAATCTACTGTAATGCCTTGTTAATGCTCAAAAGGGATGGGCAAGTTTAGTCAGTAATCACACACCTGATACCTGACGCAGCCATGTCATGGTCATGCAGCAAGAAGTATGGAAAGATGTGCCCTCTCTGTAGCTGTCTAAAATGATGCCCACAAACATGGACTATGAGATACATTATAATTACCTTAATCTAGCTGGCATTCTATGCACAGAGTTATCGCTATCGATACATATTGCGTGTATGGAATAGACATGTATTTCTGGTTACTTAATGCATAAGTATGCATGTATTTATTGTCAATACGGTGCTGATAGGAATAGTGGCTTGATGTAGTTGCTATGGCCTAATTTAAGTTTGTTTCCTTCAATTTCTTCTGACCTATGAAATAAGATGTCTGAGGATGCCATTTAATACGTATTGTGGTATTAGATATTGTAGACCTAATGCAATGCATTTAATCGTTTCCTCCCCTTGAGGCCCACCAGCAGCTGGAGAAAGAGAGTGCGTGTGTGTGTGAGAGACAGAGTGAAAGGTTTGTTCAATATCACTTACCCAAAACTCCTGTTTGTAAAACAATAACAATTGACTATGCTACAGTGCAGTGCTAGTTAGCTTTAAGGTGATGCTAGGTATCATGTCATGTTAGTGAAACAGGTATTTATATTTTCCAGGAGGACAGGTTTCAATGAAACCCTTCCCTGAGGACACTTAGAGATCCTTGTGTCGTCATGGACACTCCACTCCCTGCATTACGAAAACGTGTAATTGCACCGAATTGTCTTAACTTTCAGGTTTAACAAGTCTGTGTGGCTCTCCTTGAAGGAAAGGGAGTGTACTTAGGCATATTTAGTGCGTGTTTCATACCATAACATCTAGCCTTGAATAGAAGCCCTGGATACCTCAGTCTAGGTTTGCGACTTCTGCTGTAAGTTTCACAATCTATCTACGGCAGCCCACTATTACACAGGTAAGACATGACAATGAGGACAGATAAGAATACGCTTGATTTATAGAACAGCTGATAGAATAGGTGATTATGAACTACAGAAAATATGGTGTTATGTGTGGGAACTGGACAGTATGTCATACTATGGCATTTTACAAAAGGCTATACTTTGAAAACTTTACAATTGTATTACCGTGTTTTTTCTTTACTGAAATCTTTGTTTCTTTTTGTTATACCTTCATTTTGTAGACTACAATGACATCATTCGTGATTCAACAGCCTGCTCCGGTTATGGACTCAAGAGTGTCTGATCAGTGGGGTTCAGGAATTTGTGACTGCTGTGAGGATGTGTCCCAATGTAAGTGTGTGTGTGTGTGTGTGTGTGTGCGTGCGTTTGTTTGTGTCTATGTGTGTGTGTGTGTGCGTTTGTGTGTGTGGGCGTGTATGGAAAGTGTGCGGAACATATATGAATAAAGCTATGTAGGCAAGTTTCACTGTGTGCTGACCAGAGTGAAAAAGCTAGTCTAGGTGTAGCCTTACCCTGCTCACAGCTCCACCATAGGGGTTAGTAAGTTAGATAATTTTTCTGTCCAGGTTGCTTTGGATTTTGGTGTTGTCCCTGCTTCGCCTGTATTACCACACGTGACTATGGGCAGGCCCTGTGTCTCCCCTTGTTGGACGCTTTTTGCATCATCCCACCGATCAATCTCGCCATGAGAGTCTCCATGCGTCATCGCTATGGCATCACAGTAAGTAAAATCCTTCCTGTAAAAAGGAATAGATTGGAATTCATCTAGTCATGTAATTAGTTTCTGGTGGCATTATTTGTCTTAATTCTTCTTCCTGTGACTGGTGAATAACTTAATGAAATGTTGTGTTGTGTTTATAGGACACCATCTGTCATGACTGTGTGTACGCATCGTGTTGCACGGGGTGCTCCTGGTGCCAAATGGCTAAAGAAATGAAGAGAAGAGCCATCCCCATCACCCTCATCAGTTCCAAACCTAGACAACCCCTATAGCAACACCTGCACTCTCCTTTTTCGGTCTCACCTCTGCCTGTTCTCACCAGCCGTCTCCATCAACACAGTTGCTGTTGTCACACTGACATATTTTTCATCATGGTCATCGAGCTATGTTTCCTTGTCCTGTCATTTTTTTTCTAAATGGACTCTGCCAGATAAGTCAAAAGCAAACTCTTTTAAAGTGTTAATTTGTTGTCTTCAACAGATATTAATTTAATTGACATTGTCTCTGTGTCACCTATAGGGTTACAGCTCTATGTATGTGTGTTTTTATCTGAAATAAAGTAGAAAGAAAAGAGTATCCAGATACCAGTCTACTTGAGCAGTCAATGTTGGATCCATTAAGTAATTGCATCATTTATTTTTTATGATCTCAACATTGTTTGAATCAATATCAATATACCTTGTGTCTTATGTGTGTTGCTCTGGATGAACAGTCCGGACGGTCACCCCATGTTCTTTTAGGGATGTGGCGACTGGACTTGGTGGTGTAGTGCATCGGTTCCCAAACTGGGGTACGCAAAGTGGTTCAGGGGGTACGCAGGGAGAACATTTTAATTGCGTTTTCAAAGTGAAAAAGCCCATTACATTTTCAAACTGAGCTATAAAATACTCACGTATACCCATATTCAGCGAAATAATTACTCTGCCAATAGCTACAGGTAGGTTAGTGACCGTTAGTGAAAACATAGATACAACTGTTAGCTCCCTCGTCAGAATTTCACTTGCTGATGCCCTGTGTAGGGAAGCGGGAGCTCGTTCCGATTGCTGCACGAACATGGACAAGTGGTTGAAACATTTGCATAATGACGAGTTTCTTACAGGACTAGCTTATCTTGGTGATATTTTTTCTCGTCTGAATTTAATCTCGGATAACAGGGGCTCTCCGCAACCGTATTCAATGTACGAGATCAAATTGAGGCTATGATAAAAAAAAGTCGAAGCTCTGGGTAGACTGCGCATTAACAACAACAAAACAACGAGGTCTTTCCGTCGTTGCATGATTTTTTGTGTGCAAATCACCTCGGTGTGACAGACAGTGTCAAACGCGACATTACAATGCACCTCAGTGAGCTGGCTGCACACCTGCACAGGTACTTCCCCGAAACTGACGAGTTGGACAGTTGGATTTGTTTTCCCCTTATCTGTTGTGCCTGCTTCCTTACCGGCATGCATCTGTACAGGAGAGCCTCATTGAAGTCTCAACAAGTGGATCCATTAAAATAGAATTCAATCAGAAGCCTCTATCAGATTTCTGGATAGGACTGTGCACAGAGTACCCTGCACTGGCCAAACGCGCTGTCAAGACTTTGATGCCCTTTGCCACCACATATTTATGTGAGAGTGGGTTCTCAGCTCTGACGAGCATGAAAACTAAATACTGGTGTGTAGAAGATGATTTAAGATTAAGACTTTCTCCATTTCAGCCAGACATTGCAAAATGATGTGCATCCTCTCAAGCACACCCGTCTCATTAACCTGTGGTGATTATATCTGGCTGAACTCCGCTCCGGCCACGCCCCCTTTTCAAATTCAACGCACACACTACTGCACACTGTTTAGTTTATTTATGTCCTTAGTTAAACATTGTTTGACGCCTTGTTTGAGTTAAATAGTTATTCCTGTTAAACCACTGAGTGAGTTAGTTCGACCTCCTTGTTTGTTTCTCATTTCCCTTCTCGTTTCCCCATTTACGTGGTTGTATTGCTTATAAAACTCAGTTTGATCTAAACTTCCATCCGAGTCCTGAAATCCCTGACAATGTCACAGTTTCAAGTGTTATAGGCTGTATATGTGCGCGGGGGGACTGGGGAGGGGGCGGGGCGGCGGCAGCTACATACATGAAAAAAAAGGGGGGGGGTACGTAGATGGAGATTGACTGTCTGAAGGGGTACGGGACTGTAAAACGTTTGGGGACCACTGGTGTAGTGGAAATACAGTGCAGGACATAGTGGTTTTGATATAAAAATATATTTATTTATTTATTTACAGGGGGACTGTCAACCCCAACACAGTGCACACAACATAAACACATATAAATCAAACAGATCACAGATACAGGCCGTACTCACCGGGACTTAAGTAACCTGGCACCCTAGGCACCTGCTTGGCCGATTAGGCCCAAATATCGGCACCAAATGTGAGGGACCGCTCGGTCACCCCAAATTATTGGGATGTGGCGACTAAAGAAAGTGGTGAAGAGGAACAAACCATGGTGCACAAGATATATATATTTGTATTTATTTGGCTCCAGCACCAAACATATATACAAAAACAAATAAACATAAATCAGTAATTAAACAGTACTCGAAAACTATAACTTACTAGTTTAAACAGCAAAGCAACAGTATTCCAAAAGTATTCCAATTTCCCAGACCCTCCAGGATTTCGCGATGTTGCGATTCCCGCAATTTTGACAAATCATTGTCGTCTCCCACAACTCTTTCCCTTCTGTGCCTACACCAAGGCCGGAAATTCTGCCCTGCGGCCACGGTGCAGACACTAGCAGAGTTCGAATCCGTTGTAAACAATGAGAATGGCTACACTGACCAGACATGGAAACTGAACGCAGCCCATGTCTGCACTGAAAATTCAGAAATAGATCTGGCTTAAATTTTTATAATTTTCCGCAAGGTGTGCGTGGCCCTTTTTACATAGACTGGTAATAGATCTATGAAATGTAATGAACATTATTTATTTTGCTGTGAATAATGAAGGAAGCAATAAATCCGATTATTTCCCACCCCTCAAGAGCTGTTGCCATGGAGATTTAACATTACTTTCTGTTTGAAGACAAGGTAGCAGCTAGTGTTGAAGAATGGATAACTTGAAATTGGACGACTTTAAATTAATATATGAAATTGAACCACATAAACACCTGGGTAAAATAAATCAACAAAGATAGCAAAACAGATTGATAAGCATAGAATGAGAACGGCAGAAAGGCAGGCAGGACGTCAGACGATGAGACAGATCAGTGACACAGGCTGTTTTTTTTTTTCGTTATATGTGAAGACTGAGATGTTCATAACATTTTATTCAGTCTTACTGGTGGTCCTTTTGTAATACCAACAGGTGCACTTTGTTGTTATTTAGATGACCATTTCTCAATGGTTGTGTTCTTTAATGAATGTTTGTTTGTTATTACTTATTTTTCAACAAATAACTCAATTATAATTACAGAGAAGGAAATTCGCAACTTTCACTTGCTCCTGCAATTTCATTGCAACAAACACCTAAAAACCACTTTTGGAAAAGCTCCCACGAAATCAAGTAAGTACTCCTTCTTTACAACCCCTTCCAAAGGAATGAGGCATGCTTAAATAATACTGCCCATTGGGCTAGATTGGACCAATAAGCTCCAATTAGATCTAACCATCTCAGTGGGGTAACCCTCCCTGCATTAGTCCTATAATGCACATAATACATTACATTAACAAATACATCAATCCACCACCAAGTTCCCCAATGTTCCCATAACAATACATTTACCATATGTACACCTTTTACACATACCACCCATGATATTAACAAACATACATAACAAACGTCACATCAAACACCCCTCATGCCAATTCCATCTCCCTCCCCTGTGGGACGTGGAGAAATACCGCCCCCTAGCAGCGCGCGGTTCCGCAAGCAAACAGCAGAATTGGAGTGTTGGGTGAGACTGTGAGTATCTGCATGTATGAGTGAGTTAAACGGGGTTGTATGCTGAAACAGACAGTAAAGGTGATATGTCATGATAATGGATGTAATGATAATAAACAGGTGAACAGTGACAAGGGTGAATTATGCTTTCAGTTCATATATATTGCAAACAAACAATGGCGTTCGCGTCTTAACTCGTGCCAAACTCTCACCGACAACCATGTACACAGCTGCATGGATTGGGTAGCTAGCGACCAGTGGCGGCGCCAGACATTTTTTTCTGCAGATGCTATGGGGGAGCTCGGCGTTTTAGCGAGGGTGCTATGAAATGAGGGTGATGGCCTATGTGTCACATGGTTCTCTACTACAACACCTCCCCACCATATCGTCTATCATCTGTTTACATGTTTGCTCTCTGAAGCGTCTTTGGGGTCCATGAAAAGCGCTAAACAAACCGATTGTATTATTATTTTCATTATCTAGGCTACTTCCGACGGACGCGCACAGTCTACGACGGTCACTGACAAAATGCATACAGCATGTAATCCCAAATACGTAACTTACTTTAAAACACTTGTGGTAGTGAGGGTTAAAGTTGGGCGCCAGGTGACCACTACCATGTCAGGCAGAGTGAAATTAATCTTGGAATAGCAGATAGAATTAACTAAAACAAAGAGTCAGAAATGCGTTAAAAAGGTATATATTATTTCAGTTCACAATCATCCTTAATCACATTGAATCTAATGTAGCACACAGACTGCTTATCCTAGGCTAAAGAGTCTCAGATTTTTTTTTAAGGCGGCTCCAAAAAAATCCGAAAAAGGCAAAAAGTTCCAATCTTCCGCAAAAAAGGGCCTCTTCGTTGCTAATCAACCGAAACGAGTCTTCAGCGACATGGCAATCAATGCATGCAACAAATCAGACCGCATTCATTAATGTTACACAGCTAACTATACCTTAGTTACACTGTACTCCAACCACGCAAACAGTTCCAACCAGCTTTTACAAAAACTCCTTTGTTGGACTCCAAACATGCGAGGTGGATATTTCTAGAGTTTTGGTCTCCTCGGACCATCCTGAGCGTCCATGCTAATGTCACTGATGCTGCTAGCACCATGGTTAGCTCCCTCAGTAGTAGTGGAGGGTTGACCTCCTTGACCACAACGTTCCTCTCCTTAAAAATCCACACCAGATACCCCTGCCTCTTCTTCTTCTACGTCACTCTCGTTTCTTAATCGTTCTTCCAAACGTGGACATTTAGGTAGCAAAAACCGATGCATTGTTGATAACTTGAAACTACCATGCACTAGCTCGTTTTCTCCTTCAACCGTCCGGTAACGTCAACGTTTACGCGTGCGACGTGGAAATTGGGTCATAGGATATGACAGAATGATTGCTCTGTGTCTAAAACAATCTGTTAATTTCAATAATTATAATTTCAATAGTTATAATTTTCTTTTGTGAGTTAAATACTATTATCACACAATAAATAACGCAGAATGAAATTAAATAACAATAATAAATAAACCATTATTTTCTTAGGGGTGCTATGGCTAATCCAGGGGGAGCTAGAGCACCCCCTAGCTCCCCCCTGGCGCCGCCCCTGCTAGCGACAGACATGACTAGGTGTGTGTGTGTGCGTGCGTGCGTGCAATGTCTCTCTCCCGCTCCTGCGGGGCAACGAGAGTAACGTCTCTTTCTCCAGCTTTTGCGGGGCAATGTGAGTAAACTAGTCCAGGTTACCGCTCACGGTGGAAAGGGGAATTCACCTTTCCACAAGGCTATACTTTGAAAACATTACAATTGTTTTACCCTGTGCTTTTTCTTTAATGAAATCTTTGTTTCTTTTTGTTATGCCTTCATTTTGTAGACTACAATGACATCAAAACTAGTGATTCAACAGCCTGCTCGGGTTATGGACTCAAGAGTGTCTGATCAGTGGGGTTCAGGAATTTGTGACTGCTGTGAGGATGTGTCCCAATGTAAGTGTGTGTGTGTGTGTGTGTGTGCGTGCGTTTGTGCGATTGTGTGTGCGGGCTTGTATGGAAAGTGTGCGGAACATATATGAATAAAACTATGTAGGCAAGTTTCACTGTGTGCTGACCAGAGTGAAAAAGCTAGTCTAGGTGTAGCCTTACCCTGCTCACAGCTCCACCATAGGGGTTAGTAAGTTAGATAATTTTTCTGTCCAGGTTGCTTTGGATTTTGGTGTTGTCCCTGCTTCGCCTGTATTATCACACGTGACTATGGGCAGGGCCTGTGTCTCCCCTTGTTGGACGCTTTTTGCATCATCCCACCGATCAATCTCGCCATGAGAGTCTCAATGCGTCATCGCTATGGCATCACAGTAAGTAAAATCCCTCCTGTAAAAGGGAATAGATTGGAATTCATCTAGTCATGTAATTCGTTTCTGGTGGCATTATTTGTTTTCTCCTGTGTATCAGTTGTCTTCATTCTTCTTCCTGTGACTGGTGAATAACCCAATGAAATGTTGTGTTGTGTTTATAGGACACCATCTGTCATGACTGTTTGTACGCATCGTGTTGCACGGGGTGCTCCTGGTGCCAAATGGCTAAAGAAATGAAGAGAAGAGCCATCCCCATCACCCTTATCAGTTCCACACCTAGACACCTAGACACACACCTATAGCAACACCTGCGATCTCCTTTTTCGGTCTCACCTCTGCGAGTTCCCACCAGCCATCACCATCAACACAGTTGCTGTTGTCACACTGACATAATTTTCATCATGGTCATTGAGCTATGTTTCCTGATATTTCCTTGACATTGTTTCTGTGTCACTTATAGGCTTACAGCTCTATGTATGTGTGTGTTTTTATCTGAAATAAAGTAAAAAGAAAATAGAGTATCCAGATACCAGTCTACTTGAGCAGTCAATGTTGGATCCATTAAGTAATTGCATAATTTATTTTTTATGATCTCAACATTGTTTAAATCAATATCAATATATATTTCTTATGTGTCTTATGTGTGTTGCTCTGGATGAACAGTTCTTAATTTATTATTTTCCCCCGTGTAGCCCAAATTACTACACCCATTTGCTGACATTTGAAGGTTGTAAGATGCAAGTTGACTTATTGGTGTAGTCTATAACTATCTCTTTTCTATATTATAGAGAAATGGGGACATTGATTGATTTTGCATGAATAATTAAAATGCTGAAAAGCTCTTTAGAAACATGATGATATCCTCTACAGATGTCTTCTTGTTCTTGTTCTTATCTTGTATAACAAAATATAGTGATCTAGTGCTAAATATTACATACAATATATGTAAGAAATAGGCAACTGATAGACTTAGTATTTAGTAGCTGACAATACCCAGTGTTTGGTAATAACATGCATGCACTATACTGAAACTCCACTAGAGTATGCTGTAACGCTCCAGGTCATATAGAGGTCCAGCATACGGACGAGTGAAATAGTTTTTCTCAGTGGCTTCAGTTCATTTCTCAGATCAGACATACAATTCTTAAAACTGCATTTTGGTGGCACTGACATATTCATTGACATAATTATTCACTTTTGACACATAAGCATTTTGCAAGGCATTTTGCAGGCTTTTGCATGTAATCCATTGTGTGATGCTGTTCTTATGAATTGTTTCAATAAATGCACCTAATGCACCTACTGTTCCAAAGCCAACTGTAATTATTCTTCAGTTAATGCAACATTTCTGACCAGAAGTGGTGAGAAATAAAGCTTTATTTTTTGTGCCCAGCAGCTGGTTCATATCAGTGAGATATACTGATGGAGTTATATATATTCAGTGTCCCTTTTGTACCCTGTCATGTTTGGGCAAATGCTGCCTTGTGTCTTGGTGTTTACCGGTTGTGCAGCATTACCACCATTAAGTATGGACAGAGCTTAGGTAACCCACATCTGAATAAATCACACCAACTGTCCATAGCTCAGACCTGCCGACCTTGAAGAACGTTTTTGAGTACCAGGTGAATTTCAGTTTGGCAGGGGCTTTGCACACGGTCAATTCCCCACTCACCACCATATCAACCAGTTATTCAACATAATAAATCAGCTATGAAAACAATACAATCATATATTCTTGACAAGGACTGATGAGTTTAACTACAGTGATGAGTGATGAGTTTAACTACAGTGATGAGTTTAACTACAGTGATTAGTTTAACTACAGTGATGAGTTTACATGAGTATTGTCTATATTTCTACAGAAGATGTTAGAGAAGGAAGACTGCCTAGCTTTGCATGTTTCAGCATTACATGAGAATAGCATATGGATTTGATGGTGGATTTTTGAAGTTTGTATTTGCGTCATTTAAGTCTTTCTACACTCCTAAAAGTTTAACAGCTGGTTTCCATGGTGCTTTCTGTTTGTCAGTGACTGTCTTAACTTTTACTGGAGCAACGTTCATAATATTTACCATTTTTGAATGAAAATTATTCAGCAAGTCATCTACAGAGTCTGCCAGTTGACTCGAGGTCAGGAACATGCATGGTCTGATGCCTTAAAGTAAGATATTACATAAAAACTAAAGCGCCTTGGCTCATGTTGTATTTGAGCAATGGAATACTTCAGAATCAGGCGCACACATGTGTGTGTGCTTGTGCCACACTCTGGAGAGAGTGAAAAAGTGTATCATGTCTGATTTTCAAGCAATGACCTCATCCAGTCTAAAAACTAAAAACTACATATGACACACACAGTACGTCACTCCTCAAACTAGAACTGTGGTAAATTCTCTGGATTATGACACTGGTTAATCAAGCCCATTCATTGAAAAAAGGAAATTAAGTCTTTCACAACAAAACAGCAGAGCAAGAGGTATTAGCAAATGTAGGGATTATTCAAGGAACAAGGAAGGCTAACCTTGACATTCCTGACCTCTCCACTGGCTGTCTAATTTAATAAGTAGATTTTCTACTTAGTTTTTTTTCTCTCCTCTACTTGAGAACATGTTTTATGTTTTAGACACAAGCGCTTTTGTTGGCTGGTGAACAGCAACAACAGGGAAACAAGGCAAAAAAGCAAAGAAAAGAGAAGGAAAAAAACAGAGAAAATGTCAAAGCCTCAGATGTTTTCAAACCCACTGTCCAGCCTCTTCTGGATTCTCTTTTTTGCGGTCCTCCCTGGCCACGGCAGCAAGATCCTGGTGTTCCCCGTGGATGGCAGCCACTGGGTGAACATGGAGGTGCTCGTCAAGCAACTGCACGCGCGCGGCCACCAGATGACCGTGTTCCGCTCGCCGGAGAGCTGGTTCATCAAGGAGCACTCGCCCCACTACACCTCCATTACCGTCCGTCTGCCCGAGGACAAGGAGATCGGCATGGACCTGTTTGAGCTGTCCGCTCAGAGGATCCTGGAGGGGAGGCTGCAGGGAACGCTGATGGGCTCCCTGGTGCAGGTGACCGAGCTGATGAGCATCCTGCACGTGGCCCACAAGGCCACCTGTGCCACTGTGTCCATCATCCTGGAGGACCGGCGGCTCTTGCAGGAGCTGAAGGCGGCAAAGTTTGACCTGATGCTGACGGACCCTGCCATGCCCGCAGGGGTCATCCTCGGACACTACCTCCGCCTGCCCATGGTGTACAACATGCGCTGGATGAGCTTCGGGGAAGGGCACTTCTCCATCGCCCCGTCGCCGGTGTCTTATGTCCCCGTGCCCGGGTCGGGGCTCAGCGACCACATGGGTTTCGTCCACAGGGCCCTGAACATGTTCCACTACGCCCTGAACCTCATGCAGGAACGCTGGCTTGTCGTGCCCATCTACAGAGAGCTGATTGAGAAGCACTTCCCCCCCGGCAGTGACCTCCTCAGCATGCAGCTCACGGCCGACGTGTGGCTGATGAGGGTAGATTTCGTGTTTGAGTTCCCCCGACCCTCCATGCCTAATCTGGTCTACATCGGAGGCTTCCAGTGCCGTCCTGCCAAGCCGCTACCGGGAGACCTGGAAGCATTTGTTCAGAGCTCGGGGCAGCATGGGGTCATAGTCATGTCCCTCGGCACGCTGATCAGTGCCCTGCCCAGGGAGATCACAGAGGTCATCGCATCTGCCTTCGCCCGTCTGCCGCAGAAGGTGATCTGGAGGTTCGCAGGCGCAAAGCCTCGTTCGCTGGGGAACAACACTCTGCTGCTGAAGTGGCTCCCCCAGAACGATCTGCTGGGTCACCCCAAGACCCGAGCATTCGTCGCTCATGGAGGCACCAACGGCCTTTACGAGGCCCTCTACCACGGCGTCCCCGTGCTCGGTGTGCCGCTCCTCTTCGACCAGACGGACAACCTGGTGCGTCTGCAAGCCCGAGGGGCGGCGCGGATGCTGGACATGGCCACACTCACCACGGAGATGTTCCTGGAGGCTGTGAAGGACGTCCTCGTCAACCCCACTTACCGCATCAACATGCAGAAGCTCTCCAGTCTGCACCGCGATCGGCCCAGCCATCCTTTGGACAGAGCCATCTTCTGGATTGAGTATGTGCTCCGGAACAAAGGAGCCCCACACCTACGCTCGGAGGCCAGCAGCCTGCCTTGGTACTCCTACTACACGTTGGATGTGTTTGCCCTCCTGCTGGGTGTGCCTTTAGGGCTTCTGTGCATCTGTGTCCTTCTGATTCGAGCCGCGGTGCTCCGGAAAGCCAAGGGATCAGCGCAGCCACAACAGTCCAAAGAGGTGTTTCAGGTCAATGCCAAAGTGACATTCAAAGCAAACTCCAAGGAAGTGCTTCAAACTAAATCTAAGAAGTTTCTGCAAACAAATTCTAAAGAGAGCGCAAAATCAAAATCAGCGAGGAAGAAAGTAGAGTGATTGCAGAGTGAAAGAAATTCTTTATGCGTTCATCCTTTTTAAGGTTTAATTTAGTTCAGTGATGCAGGTAAGAACAATCACTATTGCATAAACACCACTAAACATTAAAGAAATTATTGCTGTATACATTTAAAAGCTGTAAAAAATGCTCTAGTCGTACAAAGTACTGTTTTAGGTTTAGCATGGTTTAAGGACTGAGGTAACTGAGCTAAATGACTGAGTATTTTTGTTATGCACGATAAGTCTATTTATTAAAAAACAAGGATGGTCAGTAAACAGTAGGTTTATGCAGACAGTTGTAATGTCTTCTCACCCATGTGTAAAACATGATTGTAACTTTCATCCAGATCCAGTTGGTTATATATGGTCTAAGACAGTTATTGAGATATGTCATTTTCCAGCAAATCAAATATTTTGTACCACATCTGGTGACCTGAAATATTTTATCAAATGCCTGGAATAAAACAACAAGCTAAACAAAGATAACCTTTTCCATAATTTCCCCAATTCTAAACATGTGATGGATTACAGCCGGAAATTTCCAAGAACTCAAATAATCTCTTAAACACCTACTTAACAAAAGGGCTGAGCCATGCAGTGCAGAGCAGTTGACTATAAGAGAACTGGATCAGTATTGCATAACACTGCAATGACACTGAGAAAAAAGACAGGCTCACGTTGTTATTTGACACGGAACATTGGAATTATCTGTCATTCACTTAATGAATAACAATTGCTCAGTGTTTATGCCAATTTATCATAACCCATTACTTTGTCAAAGATTATCATCTAATTTTACGTGAACGATTAGATTACAGTTAGCATAGACTAGCATAAAATTCCTGTATGAATAGTATGAACAAGTAGAAACACCTTTCATTTTATGAACTCAGCTAATCTCTGCCATTCTCTCCATTGTTTTCCGATCCAGCCCTTTCATTTGTTGAACAAAATGTATTGCAAGAATTCAGAGAGTTTAATACGATCAACAAAAACAAGTCACATGTAAAGGTTATGCTGTCCATTGTGACAATTACATTTATTATGCTGATAATGAAGATGAAACACAATTACAGGGAAAGAAACATTCCTTTGAAGCATCTGTAGAAAAGATTTCCCCTGCATCTACAAGAAGAAAAAAACAGAGGTCTGTGTACGTCCCTGAATGCAATGGTGTTCAATTCTTTACAATTTAGTTTGAAGTCAGAGGTGAAATAAATACATTTAATAAACCATTAGATCGAAAGACATTCCAAAAGTTCCGTTTTGTATGCAATATCGATCACACCCTGAGACTAAATGACAGGAATCCCACTTTCACACTTCTGGGAATGCAATGCTGATATTCTACCACTAGAGGGCGAAAGATCCCAGAGAACACACCAGGCCATATCCTCACACAGCTGTTCAAGGAACAGGGAAAGATCTGCTCTGCAGTCAGCGTTTTACTGGGACGTACATTTCTATACCATCCGAAAAAAATAAATGAAACTGGAAGTGAACAAATAAATATAATAACATAATAGACCTCCATTATCAGTATGATGTAGTTAAATTTCAAGACATCTTCATCGGAATATTCCAGCTGCCATGAGAGGCTCATAAGACAGCAATCACTAATATCCCTCAAAGTCCTCTTTTTTTTAAATAAGAAAAAAGTCCCGTTGGCTGACCTCAATGACCAATTCATGAAATAAAACCCGTAGTCTCTCTCTGTGAGTACATGGGAAGGAGAGAGACAGGGGACACATCATCAACATGGAAGCTGTGAGATATGGAGAGAAAGATTAAACTAATTGAAGGGGCATTAAGTAGGATTTGAGTCACTAATGCCTCTTCCTAATGATTCATTATCTCATTATCAATTTTCTCTCACTCACACTCTTTCTACTCCCCTATTCCCTTTCATCTCTCTCTCTCTCTCTCTCTCTCTCCTCCCCACTGGAAAGTGATAATGGGAACAGCAATTACGATGTTAGGATTCCAGATGGCTATTTTAATTTGCTTTTCTTTAGAGATATGTAAAAGACAAGGGGCCAAGAGAAGATATACCAAAAGATAGAGAGGGGCAGAGCGAGCGTATATAGATAGCGAGAGAGAAAAAGAGAAAGGAAGATAGAAAGAGAGTGAGAGAGAGAGAGAGAAAAAGAATGATGTCCTTAATAACTGTTTGAAATAAGGTCATTACCACATGGTTGGACTGATGGTCTGAAATTCCTGCCGGTCAAAGCCTTATTGGCAATGGAGCCCACTTAGACTTAATAGAGCTTTAATAGTTGTGTTAAACACAGACAAAATTAAAATTAAAATCCAATTACACTCTGCCACCCCCTTCCCTCAGCTCTTTCACTACATCTCTTAAATTCATTCAGGGCTCTCTAGTCCATCCTGTCTAGTGGCACTCTGAGATTCTTCTGAATGAAGAGTGTGTTACAAATAAGATGAATTATTATTATTATTATTATTATTATTATTATCCAATGACCAGGCTATACTCATGAAAGGGAAGTCCCCTGTTCTAATATTTACTTTACATGGGCAACAACCTCTCCACCATTTTAGCATTTCCTACTGTTGTCTACAAACATATACAAGTTATATGTTGTCTACAAACATATACAAGTTATATGTTGTTTACAAACATATGCAAGTTATATGTTGTCTACAAACATATACAAATGATATGTTGTCTACAAACATATACAAGTTATATGAAATAACAGTTGAAAGGGTCAGACTCAATTGTAATCTTCTCTATTCTGTACTCAATACTTGTTGTAAATGTTTGTTCATTGAATAATATAATTTCATATCTTAATTTAAAATACAAGCACATGGCTTTGTAAAATGCACTTAGGATGCTGGCATGGGGAAGATTTACAGTGGGGCTTGCTGGGCATACAGCAGCACATTGAATTAAAACTGGTAATTAATTAAGAGTAGGGAATATAAATGTAGACTGGCGTAGGGTATGGTCCAATCTGAACATGACTCCTAAGAATTTAGCACACCAACTCATTCATTTTAAAACCACTACACAAAAACACGTACACAACAGCCTATAAGAGGTTCCAGATGGAAATACAACATACTTGACTGTCACATGTGCAGCACTATCTCAATAGGAACTTTTTCCATGTTTTGGGACTGTTATTATTTTTTATTTTTTTATTTATTAATTTTTAACCCATGTGAACTCTATCTAATTTACAAGAAAAGTTCATTTCATCCAAATTTAGGTCTGTGCTTCCTTAATGATAATTAAAATTTCATTTTAAAGGAAATTCAAAACAAGATGATATTTGCGGATTTTACATCTGCCGGTTTTATCATCATAAAACCTTGATTTACAGCAGATATATGTATGAAATCATTCTGGAACCACAACCTTCTCAACATTGTACACTTTGAAGATACCATAGCACAACTTTAAAATGCTCGACCAGCAAAAGTGGTCGTGGAAATCCTTTTTGAGAAGTATAATCACCTAAGGGATTATAAAGGATTCAAAGGGACAATAACTAAAAGATTGGCGAACACTAAATACATACACTTGCTAAACTACACTGGGACACTTCCTACAAAGTGGACCCAAAAGTTCTCGCACCATCTCTTCCTGTGTTTTCTCATTTCATTCCATCTGGCCTGCTGCGGAGCGTTCTCCTTCCTCGCGCTCCTTACAGTATCATCCTCCCACCTCCCTTGCCACAAAGTGTCCCTGGGTTATGATTGCTATGATTTATAAGAGCCTTCAGTGAGCTCTTTCCTTCTTCTCTCATCTCTCTCTCTCTCTCTCTCTCTCTCTCTTTCTCTCTCTCTCTCTCGCTCTCTCTCTGCTCTCTAATCTTCTACACTTGCATCCCCCCAGGCTAGTTTTGAGAAGTAATAATGAAAGAGATTTAACCCTTCAGTGGCCAACATCTCTGACCCAGAGCACACGTGCCGTACAGATGCACGCACAAAGATATCTACCTACAGAATGTGTCTAAACTGAAATAAAACACCAGTGAGTTGACAGTATGTAATTGCAGGTAGACTTGTTGCAGTTTTTGTTTTGTCTGAATCATTCAGACAATTTGGTTTGTGTTCCATTCAGTAATACTGTGAAGATGAACACCTCAACTGCCAACTATTGATTCATTGTAATGGCCCACTGTCAAACACTTCTATTTTTATTTCAATTCCCCAATCAGCAAAAAGTAAAAAAAAATATTGCTTATTGCTTACATGCCATTCCTAGACATCTCTGCCCCTAATTACTAAAAGTGTTAATCACAGGTTACAACAAATGAGCTTAATTAAAGAAACATAATGTTTTCTCATGGAGAGGAAAGCCCTTCCCTGAGTCAGAGAATGATCATGTTACTGAACAATATGACTTAATTGCATACATTTGCATAAACAAATGAGCTAATTAATTACAGCAAAGCATTTACTGATGAGTTTTTGGACCACGAGAGCTTGCAAATCCCATGGGAGTTTGTGGGCCACAAGTGTATAAATCTGTGTGTGTGTGTGTGTGTGTGTGTGTGTGTGTGTGTGTGTGTGTGCGTGTGTGTGTGTCTGTGTGTGTGTGTGAGTGTGTGGTGTGCGTGTGTGAGTGTGTGTGTGTGTGTGTGTGTGGTGATTGTTGATATTGAATATCATTATCTTTTGCCAAATGTTTAGCTGTGCAGAAAATATATTTGGTGCAGCATTGGCATAACATTCGCAGTTTCTCTCTTCATGTTTGCCCCTTCTTCTACCATCTTTTTTGTCTTAGAGAAAAAGGGAGTGATTGTGAAAGAGAGAAGGAAGAGAAAGGGACAGAGAGAGTGAGAGAAAGCGAAAGAGTGAGAGAGTGGAAAGGACCTCTCCCCTCCTCTTCTGTGTTGGAATTTAATATGCAACTTTTTATTGGAAAACAATCGTGCTTGCCTGCGTGAATCCTGACCGCAATATATCTGTTAGCGGCGCTAATCCGATCAGGACAGGGAGTGCTATTTATCACTGGAAATCCCGGGCATTTCAGCCTTCTTTTTATTATTTTAATATATTTCTCTGCTATTAAATCACCAAAATGATGAATTAGAACTGTCTTCCGTGCTTTCTCGGGCTTGACAGAAAATGATGCACCATCCAATTTGAGTGGTCATTTGGACTTTTAAAGACAAAAAATGATAGAGGAAAAAGTCCAATATTTTACTTTACTTTTCCACTATCGGTCCCTCCACCCTTTGTGTGTGTGCGCACGTGTGTGTGTGTGTGTGTGTGTGTGTGTGTGTGTGTGTGTGTGTGTGTGTGTGTGTGTGTGTGTGCACGTGTGTGTGCACGTGTGTGTGCGTGCATGCATGTGTGTGTGTGTGTGTGTTTTTAATAATACACTCTAAGTGGGCTTTATTGCTCTATCAGAGAGGGCACCATCACTATCTTTTATATACAGACAATTACCGGAGACAAAAGCACACACAGGCACACACACTTAAACAATCACACACGTAAATATGTACACAAACACAGTCACATATGCACGCTCTCTTTCTTTCTCTCACGCATACACTCACAAACACACACATACACACACACACAGACATTTTATGCATTCCAACAGGCAACCATTAACAACTACTCTGTACACACCCACATATGAAGCGATAATGGATGAGCGCTCTTGTAGCGGCTCCAAGCAAACAAAGAGGTTTTTACTATGAAACAATAGAAATCGGAGTTGAGTGTAATATCGTTTCCAGTTATTTTCATTTAGATTTATGCTTTACCTTCATAGCTATTTAAAATTCGATCTCTTTCTGTCTTCCCCCAAAGCTCACCACAGGAAGAAAACAAATCAAAGAAAAATAACAACAAAAAAAAAGCTTATCTCGCTGCTTCTTTAGTCTCTCCTTTCAACAGGCATGCAACGTTTCATCAGTGCCGCTGCTCGTGGGGGTGAGGTGGGCATAGTGAGGTGGGCTCTGTCCGAGGCGCCACTGATCCCGGGGCATGGAGGAGCAAGATGGAGAGGCCCCCCCTCTCAACTCGGGGGACAGCTGGCTCAAACCCCCCAACCCAAGGAGTCCTCACACCAATCATCCCAGCCCAGTCAGAATCAATTAGCACCAGGAAGGGGGGCGGGTGGCGTGGGGGGGGCCGCCTCGGCCTCAGACCCGCAGAGGGCGACTGTCTGTCCTCACACCTGGCCTGCGCCTGTCGGCCTGCCCCTCAGAACCAGCGTGCCCTGGCATTCTTCTTTAGCACATCGTGACACGCTTTACTTTCTCACTCTCTGTCTCTCTCTCTCTCTTTTTCTCACTGTCTCCCTCTCTATCTACCTCATTCTGTCTCACTCTTTTGCTATGTGTCTTATAATGTCTTCTTAGATATCTCATATTATTCTGTCGCTCTGTCTGTCTCTCTCTTATTGTTTTATCTCTCCTTTGATTATTTATTTATAAATCTATTCCTTCCTTTTCTGCGCAGTTATCTTGCATCCTTTACCATCTTCTACATGTGTATGTTTCTCCTTTGGTCCAAATTTTATATTTACCAGAAATACTAAAAAGTATGCAATGTCCACTAATCATGAAAGAACAGATTTATTCACAAGTTTTCTCCCACAACTCCCACAGTGATTGCACATATGCTAATGAATAAAAGTGGTTGGTATGAGACACTGAATCTCTCTTTTCCTCTTCTTTCCTATTTTCCCCTCGATCACTCGCTGGTTCACACCTGGCATACCTTCTCTCATCGTCTGGCTTTTTGTTCTGTCCCTCCTTTCTCACTTGTTTTTCCTGTCTTTCTCTTTCTCTCTCTCTCGCTCTCTCTCTGTACATTCTGTCAGCTCGGAGACAGTGGACAGACTCTACTGTACTTCCTTACAACTGTTTTCCTCTAGGTCTCTTCTTTCCTCTCTCCTCACCCCCATATTTAACTGCACCTTTCACCATCTGTCAACTCGAGGCACAACAGTAATTGTCATAGAATGAAAAATGTAGGCTCAATGAATCCTATTATTCATTTTCATAAACTTTATTTTATTCAACTGTAGTTATTCTAATAAATTATTGAAAATATAGAAAGATCAGCTTTGAGACGACTACATGACCATAAAGTTTGTACACTGAATGGTGTAACAAACATTAATATCAATTTCAGATCTTTATGTGGCGCGTATTCACTTAATGAGATGATTTGTAGTACTGTCTATTTTAATTAATATTAATAAATGAATAAATTCCATTCATGACACACTTAAATTTGCCTCTTATTGTACCAACATATTTTAGAAATTGCATAACTTTGGCAACTAGCTGTAGCCTCATGAACTCATTGTAATTAAGCTAAGGCTTCTTTTACTTCTGATTTAATCTTGGTCTGGCCAAAACCCGGAGGTCAGAGATAAAATCACTTTTCATAAAGATCTCACAACAGAGTGCCACAAGGAACCAGATGATGTCAGTGTGGAGCACTCAAAAAGCATCACTGTGCATAACTTTGGTGGCCAGAGAAAAGAAAGCGCGATTTTTCTGAAATGTTCTAATGGTTTTTATTATTACATACAATGTTTTTTTTTTTGTCTTTGAATTCTTTCTTTTTTTTTAAAATGAGAAATGTCTCTATGGTTGACCATGGGAGAAATATATTAGGTGTGGAGGGGGACTGCAGGGGCTGTAATGGGGGGGAGAGGGGGAGTTAGGGGTAGTTGAAGAAGAGAGGGCGATAGAGTTTGAGCTAGCCTCTCTCTCCACCTCCCACACTAATTGCGTTTTCCCAGAGCAGAATTGAGTTCCGCAGAAAGAGAGAAAGGCCAGAGGCTTTTCATAATTGTATCGACAGGAAAATGAATATGATGAATGGCGTTCATTCAGTGCATGCTGGATTTATTGTCTTTTCCTCAGGGCGTTAATCACTATGAAAGACACACAGAAAGAGAGAGAGAAAAAGAGAGAGAGAAAGAGAGAGAGAGAGAGAGAGAGAGAGAGAGAGAGAGAGGTCTAACAGGACTAACAGGCGAGAAAAAGGGAGAAATTAAAAAATAATGTAGAATCACAAACTTTCTTCTTAAACTTTCTTCCCCAAAAGAGCAAAAGTAACATATAAACATCACACCAGTATGCTTGCCAATGATTCAAGGAATATCAAGTCTGATCAGTTATTCAGTTATTTAGAATTTGAAATATGATCTTCCATTCATACTGCCACTTAATTCGACCATATGCTACGGTCACGTCTGTGTAGACATCATCTGGTTCAAGCATGGCGTGTCTCCTTAAAAATCTAGTGTCTAATATTTATATATTTTTCAAAGTTTAATCTGTTTAATCTTTAGAAGTTATTTTTCAAAATAGGCACAGATAGGTAGAGAAAGAGTCATCTATATGAAGCGGGTAAGGTATTCCTCCAAGTCCACCCTTCTTCCAACATACACCCTCTATCACTTTTGCCCGGTCCCTTTTCTCTCTTTCTCTCTGCTCTGAATCCAGATGAATCCTCAGCTCATAAAGTGTGAGTTTGAATGTCATCCATCATGAGTGTGAGAGAGGGAGAGGAGAGAAGAGGAGAGAAGAGGAGAAGTGGTGGGGAGGGCAGGATGTAGGGAGGGAGGGAGGGAGACTTGCTAAGTCCTCTGCTCTGCCAACTGTTCAACTGTCTGCCGACTTTGTCCACCTCATAGGGCAAAATGGAACTGGTGGCTCGTTGTGTGCTTATTTAACCCCCTTGATTGATTTTAGCCAGTGTGTGTGTGTGTGTGTGTGTGTGTGTGTGTGTGTGTGTGTGTGTGTGTGTGTGTGTGTGTGTGTGTGTCTGAATTTGTGTATGTGTGTGCACTTGTTTATTAGAGGGAGAGAGAGAAAGGGGGGGGGGGGTTAGCAACAGCCAGAAATCTGTTTAATGACTATTTTAAATGCCAACCACAAATATGATTTACACCCAGCTAAGCACTACAATGACAGCCTCTTTGTCAGTAAAACAAATCCACTGTTTTCAAATTCAAATGTATGATAGTGTAGAGGAGAGAAAGATGATGGATGAGATTCACACACTGATATATGACACAATAACAGAAAGGAAGAAAGAGGGGAGACCAACGGCTGAATTGTTGAGAGATGCAGAGATACAAAGAACGTGTGTGTGTGTGTGTGTGTGTGTGTGTGTGTGTGTTTGCGTGCGTGTGTGCATGCGTGCATGCATGCGTGTGTGTGCGTGCGTGTGTGTTGTGTGTCTGTGTCCGTGTGGGTTATGTGTGTGTTGTGTGTCTGTGTCCATGTGTGTTGTGTATGTGTGTGTGTGTGTGTGTGTGTGTGTGTGTGTGTGTGTGTGTGTGTGTGTGTGTGTGTGTGTGTGTCCATGTGTGTGTGTGTCCATGTGTGTGTGTGTGTGACTGAAAGACAGAGAGGGACTGGATGGATGATGGTTGGGAGGGTGGGCTGGAGATTGCCGTGGGTGAGATGATGATGAAGAGTCAGAGAGCAGGCAGCACTAACCCTGAGGCAAGGCAGGTGGGACAGCAGGGGACGACTGGTGGCTCAACAGCTTGCTCCACCCTAAGGGCTCAGCAGGCCGGGGCAAAGCAGGGGGCTGGAGTAGCACTACTGCCAAGGGGAGAGAGAGAGAGAGAGACAGTGGCTGGTGGCAGCTGGTCCTGGCCTCCCCCCCGACAGGCAGGCAGCAGGCTGGGTGAGAAGGTCAAAAGGCAGTCGTTAAGAAGACAAAGAGAAGCGCTGCGACAAACAGGATAATCGGCTTTTATTGACTGCCTCTGACACGGCTCTCAGCGTGCCTGACACCGACACCACACACACTTGTCTGGGCACACACACACACACACACGTACACACACACACACACACACACACACGCACACACACACACACACACACACACACATGCACACACTTGTCTGGGCACAGACACACACACAGACACACACACACACTCAAAAACACATATAAACAAACATGCATTTACAAAAACATGTATGGACAAACAAGCATGGTGCACACATTCAGGTACACACACACACCCACACACACAACAAAGTACATAACATTCTGCAACTTCGACATAGGATGGAAAAATGATGGCAAAAAAAATCAGCCTCACTTTTATCACTGCAGTCAGTCAAGAAAAAAGAAACACTACTATTCCCCCATATAAAGTCGTTGCACCCCCCCCCAACACACATACAGAGAACCCCCTGTACCAAATCACCACCCCCACCTCCACCCCCTTTGTCTGTCATTAGCATGAAAGGCAGCCAGGCATTCAACCATCAGCAGAGAGCAGTTTTGCTCTCCCCAGCTCTCTGTCTCACCATTCATGGGCTCTGTTCGTCTTCAGCCCAGACATGTGTAGTCTTGTACATTACTGTAGTTTTTTTTTGTGCTGACTTTTTACATTCATCATTTCATGTTGCCTTTTTCACGGTTAAAGGTTCAGCTGGGAATCTCATGCACTGAGAGATTCATTAAAGGTGTGATGAGACAGTTCTACATTAAATCATGCTGATTTTCCTGTTGTTTCATTTGTTTTGAAATTTATAGAAATCCCCACCTGCACATATTTACAGACAGAAATAGTCCAAGTAAATGTTACTGGATTTGTTTCAACTTTTATGATGTCTGGAACAAGATTTTGTCATATTAACAGCCAAAGCCTTGCCTGTCTGGTATGATCACAAGACAGTTAGAATGACATTATAGTGATCAATGGCTGTCAGTCCAATGACTGAGCACAAAAATACAGACACACACGCACACACACACACACACACACACAGACAAAAAGAGAGAGAGAAACAGACAGAGGCCGGATAAATACTTCCGATGGTTGCAACTCATCTCCACACAGCGTAGCGTGTTAAACTCTCCTCTCCGTCTCGGCGCTCAATGGTGCGTGCCTCGTCTATCTGTCGAAGGGGTCTGGGCCTGTAATTGGAGACAGACAGACACACACACACACACACACACACACACACACACACATCTGTGCGAACAAGACTGTCCCAAGGCTCCCTTAAAGACTTAAGAGTTTCAAAGAGAATCACAAAGGGAGTAGGAGATGTAGAGAGCAAGACATAGAGAGAGAGAGACAGAGAGAAACAGAGAGAGAGAGATAGACAGAGAGAGAGACAGGGAGAGAGAGAGAGAGAGAGAGAGAGAAGGAGAGAGAGACAGGGAGAGAGAGAGAGAGAGACAGAGAGAGAGAGAGAGAGAGAGAGAGAGAGAAAGAGAGAGAGAGAGGATATCTACTGCATCCCTCAGGCAGATCCTCTTTCAGACCTTTGTTCCCAATGAGCAAGTTAGTGTGAAGCCTGGTCTGTTGTCTTAAACAGCTGTCAAATCTAAAGTGCACATGCACACACACACACACACACACACACACACACACACACACACACACACACTGACACACACACACATTGCATTACACTATGTTTATTCCTTCTAGTTTTCACTGTTATTCTGCTAATTGATACATCACATATTACATTGCCTCATGTATATCAAGATTCTCTCAAAACAGCAGCATTTTGTCTCCATTTAATTCAATCATTTAGGAAATAGAAGTTAAACTTCTTATTTTCCATATTATTTTCAAAAATACATATGTAAAAACAAGCAAAGTCTAGTGGGACTTAAACATTGGGTCACTATGTTAAAATATGTACTTCAGATTTCTATTCAATTGCAGAGATCTTTTTAATTTCTTGCTTGTCTGGGGTGTTAATGGGCTGGGTTTTCTGTTTTTTTTTTTAAAGTTGATTAGGTGAGTTTTCCCTTGGTATCATATTATCAGATACTTCACATTCATGCTCAGTCAATATTTATCTCTTTAAAAAGCTTCTTAAAGATGTATTGACTGAGATGGGTTTGTTATGTTCTGTAACAAGATGGGTGTGGAACTGTGAAAAATGCTGAGAATAATGCTAAGAGAACATACAGCGCTTTATCGAAAGAAAGAAATACAAAAGGAAGAAAGAAAGAAAGAAAGAAAGAATATTGCAAGCCTTTGGTGTTCCTAAAATACGTCAAGATGCTTGGCGACCTGACGCACCATGTAAACCAAATTAAATGTAGCTCTATTAGCCTACAGCTCCGGGAGAATGAGGTGCAGAGCGGAATGCCTGGAAAAAAAACACTCAGAGGAAGGGCATTACGCTCTCGAGCTTTATATAACATTTTAGTTAATATTTCATATTTCATACTTCAGACAGTGCTGTGTGGAGCCAGAGAGAGCCGGTAAACTTTCATTAAGCAGGCTATTTCGCTGGAAGGGTGTTTCGGCATCTTTCCTTTTTTTCATCTATTTTATTGCAATAATACTGATATCTCTCTGTGTCTTAGCAGCCCCTCCTCATTCAGCTCATTTCACCCTCTCTGTCTCACTCTGTGGTTCTTTTTTTGAGTTTAGTAATAAAAACATTCGAGATCCTTTTAAACGCACTATTACTTACCATGGCCTTTTCATATTGTACCATCACAGGCGTTTGAGAACAGCCATAAAAGCGCGTCATTTATTATTCAAAGGCAACGTCGTCTTTTGCATATTGTCTTCGCTCTGTGCTGCATGCCTGCCAGACACCCATTTAAAATGTTGGGGGAAATTGATAACGGCAGGCACACGCAATAAAAACAGTGCCGGGGGCGGAGTGGCACGTGCGTCGTCCATGCAGATCCGCAAAATTACCAGAACAATTCGCGTGCCACAATGCTTTATGCTCCACCAATATGGATACTTAAAGCTCTCAGTTCGCTTTTGTCTGTGTATAGATTTGAACCTGAGCCCCCGACATTTTTTTTAACAGATGGGGGTAACACTCAACACGTCCGGCTATTTGCCTTTGACAGATTCGTTTATGACGACATGCTGTTTTTGTTCTTCTAAGATTATGTCCAAAATATTGGTTTTAGTTATAATCTCAAAATGTGCCATCAAGTACGTAAAGGACGATACAGTGGGCCCACGACTAGAGATGGACCAATTTATGAACCAGGGACAATGCTGAAATGATGTTACCAATAATCACTAGGCTAGTAATTAAACACACCATGTATATATAATGTATAATGTACAATGTACACTGTACAATGCAATAATCACCTGCATGTTATGAGTCTAATATCTAGATCAGATTTCACTACTTAGTGTTTTAAGATTTAAGCAGAAGACCAAGCACTGCTAGCATGGGGCATGACGTCAACGCCATTGACCACTGGACGGTGGCTTGTTCCCCAAAGGGCTTGAGCGTTTTAACCCAGCACTCACTAATGGTGGATTAAAATATCAACTACTTCAAAGTAATGGGATTTCAGCCTCACCAGTTCCAGTCCCCTGAAGCAAATCAAACGAGGCTGGCGGGCCAATAGAGCGTAATCGTTTTTACGTAGAGGATTACAAGGAACCACTTAGATCCGTTGTCAGCAGATCGGGTGTCCCGACCCTGTGAATTAAATCCAGCGCTCGCAGTGGAAAATCTCTAGGCCCAAATAAATGTTGCTTCTCCGGGATACGATAGACAGCGGCTCCAGATCAGACCGCCATCCAACTACCTGCTAACGGCTATATCCGTTCAATACAACTACCTATCACATGCTATCAAAAACATGCATTATCTTGAAAAGTCGTTGTCTTAAGACATCAGTTAGACCGGATCATGAAAAAGCAGAAACAAATAGATATATTAATGTTACTATAACACTAGAGTCTAAATACTTACTGAACAGATCGAATTGTCATTAATAAACATTATTAGTGATGTTTTTTTTTAATGAGGCTAACAGATCTTAACCTACATAAAATGCAAAGAGTGTGGTTGGCTATTCAGCGATGAATTTGTTCGTTAACAAATGTGAAACAATCAGGCCTCTTCTATGATTTCTAAGTCATGGAGCTTTAGGCAAATAGTTCAAATCTGATAGATCCATTTCCATTATCCAATGTGCACATTATGTATTCAACTTGAGGGGTGCTAAAAGAACACATGCTTGCGGTATTTCTCCCCGTTTAGCCTAAAAATGCCGTATGGGTCAATACAAAATACCCTAATAGGACGTCTGCATTGTTACATTTACTGTATTGCATGGGAATGCATAAGTGACAGAGGTGTGTGGTACACAACCCTTTACAAAGAGAAGCAATCGCCTCAATAACAGAACGCAATAGGCTTTCCTTCAGATACCTAGAGGTACGACTACGTAGACCGGTCTAATAGGCAATGCAAATGCCAGCTGTAGTCTAATCTATGAGATGACTATATGCCTCCAATAATTATGCTGGTTCTGCCGTATTTCTTGAAAGTATATCTACCTATTTCATTTTCTGTAGCATGAGTGCACGAACTTTGGTGCGCTGCTTGTCCTGCATCATTGAAATCCCCTTAACTAGCCATGGGCATAGTGCAATAATAAATAAGCGTGGTATTACATTTATTAGGCAACCAGTTAAATAAACGAACCACTAAACCACTAAATAAAACTGAATTTGAAGTTTGACGCGCATATTAAACACGGTATGGGTCAGTCGCTGTAGGCGAAACTTTGGCAGTTTATACATGCCTCCAAGCGTCAGTAAATGGTGGCCTACAGTTTTAATACAGCAGCTCAAATTTCGCATCGAAGATCAATAGCAAAAGGATTTATCAAATTAGGCTACTCTCAAAAAAGCCCCACACATTAGGTTACACCTCGCCATAAGTGCATTGGTTCCATGTTTGGAAACTGGATGATACACACACTTGCAAAGCACGCCTGCCTCTTACACTGTACCTAGGCCGACTGTTTCTATTGAATTGTTACATCATAAACAGGTGGGCACATTTGGTGTGCTTATTTGCAGATAAATAACAGGTTTATTGGCATTAATGATGCCTTTTAACTCATCCGTTTGTTTACTGCCTCTGCTTATATACTAGTGAATAGATGACGCTTAATTTACTAAGACAGGATGAGTAAAAATGGTCTAGACTGTGTTACATATGAGGTTTGAAGGCTCCTAAGAGATGCTTCATGTAGCATACAAAACTGATGTCACTTTGAAACGCACCCTCTGCTTCGCTAGTTCACACAAAATATCAACCAATGGGACGAGGGGAGGGAGTTCTGACCAATCGAAAGAGGAAACAGAGAAACCGACTGTGCCAGAGCTGCTGAGAAAGACAGCCGGCAGCACGTGAGGCCTTAATTAATTCACAGAATGACAACTTTTCACGAACGAGCATAGAAACTGCGTTCGGCTTCCCTGGATTTCATCAAAGTGAAAATCAAACGACAATACATGACTTGGAAACTATTTTAAAGTAAGATCGCAACTTTTATTTGCGTCTCATCCGTATTTACCAGCTGGCTCTGCCGTGGACCTTTCAGCTACCTGTCAGTCGATCAAGCGGTAAAATCAGAGAGGGAAGGGAGTGAGGATGGACCGAGCCCCTAGTCCCAGCCCGAGTGGCACCAGCCAGACTCCGCAGCCCTCCCAACACGAACCTATCAGCTTCGGTATTGATCAAATCCTCAGCGGGACTGACCAAGACAGCTCCCAGCAGAACACCTTACGAAACAATTTGGAGCTTGGCACCACAACAAATGGAGGAACCTATCACTTGGGCAGCCCGAGCGGGGCTGGCGCGGCACCCTACACGACATTGTCGGGCTCTTTTCATGGCATGTATGAAGAAGCTAGTTCGTACGGAGTCAACCTGACCCTTGCGCACGGTGGAGTGATAAGGGTCCCAGCGCACAGGCCGCTGACCGCGGCCGTACCACCACCCATGGCCAGTGCAGTGCCTGGGCTCGGAAGCATCAGTTTCCCTTGGATGGACAGCAGCCAGAGGTTTGCGAAGGAACGTTTCGCAGGTAAAATGTGGCTCAGATATGGAGCGGTTTAAAAATGTATTTCAAATGTCGATGTCCTATGGAGCTATCAGGAAGACCTATTAGAAATGTAGGCTTTATACCCAACAAGAACTTATTTTTGTGCATGAAAGCAAACTTTCTGTAAAGAGTGCAAAATAGGTAACAATAGGCCACGGGTCTTGTATTCAGGTACCAATTTAGATTAGTTTACAGTGGTAAAAAAAAGTCCAACTTGACAGGTTAAGGAAATGATGCAGAGGCAATGATACAGAGGCAACACACATCATTGTTTATATATTTGTATAGTATATATTGTGTTTTTTGGTTCTCATGTGTAGTACTTTTCTTATGTGTAGTACTTATTTGTGATTTTATGTTATGTGTAGTACTTATTGTGTTTTCTATGTTTTTATGTTTTATGTTTACTGTATGCACCTTCACACCAGAAAAAATTCCAAGTAGGTGTAAACCTACTTGGCAATAAATCCCATTCTGATTCTGATTCTGATTCTGATGACTAAATGACTCCCTGGGTGGCCCCAATGTTTAGGTCGACTATTTGTTGTTCATTGCCACGATGCCTAGATTTGTAGTTCTTTTTTAAACTTTGGTTATAGTTAATACTATTACTTATTATTTGTAGTGTTTAACTAGCTGAAGTTCGTTTAAAAATAACAATTTATAATTCAGATATTTCTAACGAGGGGAACAATATTGAAAAATATATATGGCATAGAAACATAGGCCTATAACATAAACATATTCACATATAAAACACAATTATATTAGTTGATAGAAAATTAGGAAAATAAATGTCGTCCTAATTTAAATCCCACAATGTCAACTGTTTCAGATTAGGTAAAATTATTTTATGAAGTCAGCTTATCGGTGGAAACAAAAAGTTGACGAATATTTTTGAGTAGCCTATATTAATTATTAGCCGTTATCCACTTTTCCAGATCATGAAATATTCAGTTTGATCCTATTTCATAAAAAAAAATTAAACACAAATAATCATAGAAGTACTTTTTATTTACAGCTGCTCATGTTTTTTTTTGTCAACGTGATAATTTTCCTCGTCATAGGCATCGACACTTGGAGGCCCTTTATATTTCACTGACGGGTGTTTCACTTTGACGACAACTAGGCTACGGAATCTACTCAGCGCTGTAAAATTACGGCGTTGGGAACCTGTACGTTCCATTCACAAGGCCTAAAATCACAGACTCGTGTTTGAAATGTGTGTGGAACATTGGGATCTTGATTTAAAGAGCCGTCTGTCTCCCGTAACTTGATCTCGTCCAATTACTTCGAGCCGCCTGTTACAGCTCCTGTTGATAGTAATAACGTGTAAAACTAGCTGTCACCGTGAAAGGAATTCATGGAGTGGAAACATATACCCATTTGCGATACAGCGTAGTCACATATAACGACAGGACCAGTAAGCAGACAACATATGTCCCAATTTATTATACGTGCCCAATCTTGAGACAACGTATTGTGGTCTTTGAACATATTTCAATCCATTAGACATCTCCAAGATACATTTCACCATTTCATCAGCAAGATATTTAATTCTCAGGAAAAGGAAAATCACCCCTTTATGAGACTTAAGCTGCTGAGAGATATCATTGTTGAGATTCAAATTAATAATTGCATAACATTTGCACAAACAAGTGAAGGGAACAGTCATGGTTAAAGTTACAGAAGTAATACCTCAGCATATTCACATAGGCCCTAATTCCATCACCTGTCAAGCCCAGGCTCTGAAGAAACCACAAATGAGACTTGAAGTGAATTTTGTGGCTTAAACTTTTGACCATGTCCGTCCATAAATGTTAATTGTGTTAGGACAATGAAATATGAGCAATATTTGTTTGGTGTTGCATTTAGAATTCAGCCCACTGATTGGCTAGAAAATACACTGGACAACTACAGAGGGAAAGCTTATCTGTTAAAATCGCTGATGTCACTTGCTGGCTTCCTTCTGTTCTTCACAGAGAGCTGTCACATTCATCACAAGCCCTTTTTATCCTCCAGCCAGTTGAAAACGCAATGGAGTTATAAAATGGCATTAATATTTCAAGAGGGTTATTAATGGTTGCCTATGGGGGGTTTCTGAGATCCCAGGACTTTTGAGTGAGGAGTTTGACTTATTCATTAAGTCAGGAATACACCCAATATTAGTCATTAGTTACAACTGGCCAACAAACTTCTTGTTGGGAATTCAGCTTTGAGGCTTTGGCTTAATAAAGCAATACTGTTGCCATATTGTCTCTAAACTGAGAGGTGGTTGGTGACAGAAACAGGGTGAAATGTATACCTCCCCTCCAAAAGAAAGCTCAGGAATATAATATCACCTTTCTCACTTAACAAAAACATGTATATGAAATGCCCATATGATGTTAAACACGATAAAATAGTGACATGTATTTTGAATTAAGATCAAAGTGGTAGAGCTAAAATGTCAGGGTTCACTGTTAAAAAATGTTGTTTGCAAAAACAATACAGAAAGAGAACACCTTATTTCACCATAATCTTCCTGTCAATTATCATGACTTAAAATATTTCAATTTGGTAAAATGGTAGAAATACAATATGTCTGTAAAAAGGTTCTGTTTACTTTTAGTTGCATGCATGCATTTTGTTTTCTTTTTGTTACTTAGTCTATGGACTGTCATTGAATATGAACAGTTACTGAAGTCTAAGGAATGATACTGAAATGATTTGTTTGACTCTCTCTCTCTCTCTCTCTCTCTCTTTCATACACACACACACACATTTTACACTACATTCAACATTTTACACAATAGCTGCCCTCACACCTTTCACAGTGGCGCGGCGTATAGGCCATCCATACCAGAACAGGACACCACCCAAGCGGAAGAAGCCCAGGACGTCCTTCTCCCGGGTGCAGATCTGTGAGCTGGAGAAGCGCTTTCACAGGCAGAAGTACCTGGCCAGTGCTGAACGGGCCACTCTCGCCAAGACCCTCAAGATGACCGATGCCCAGGTCAAGACCTGGTTCCAGAACAGAAGAACCAAATGGAGGTGAGATGTGTTTGAAAATGGAAGAGAATTAATTTTGACCAAGTGTGTGTGTGTGTGTGTGTGTGTGTGTGTGCGCGCTCTCGCACAGGTGCGTCAGTGTTTCTTGATGGATGAGTGGTGACTTTGAGAAAAAGAAAAATACTCCATAAGATAAGGCAGGCATTTATTTTAATGCAACTCTATTTGTTCTTTTGGTAGTGGTGCTGCTGGTGAGGTCTGTTTGTGGGGTTAACCAACATATTCAACAATAAACTGTAATGCAGTTGTGCAGATGTCACTCGCCAGCTGGCATTCCAGCAAAATACTAAATGGTTTGCTTTCATAATGAAGTGATGAATTGCCATCTCCGCAGTTGAAATTAATGAATGACAAAGCTTTAATTCACTTATTCAATATTTATTCATAATTATTTCATTCAACTTTAATGCTTAACTGATTTAAGTGACTTTTTTTGCAAGTAATGGTCACATAATTTGAAATACACACAACATAGCTTTTAGAGGACTGCCTATCCTTCAGCTGAAAAGAGTAGAAATGGCAACCAGGTATAACTAAATACAGTACATGTTGTGTGTGTGTCAAGGAAATAGCCGAGGGAAGAACACCACCATTATTATATAAAAAAAATATTTCTACCTTCAAACCATGGAGAAATAATGAGTGTACCCTGTTAAAATACACGAACACAACTAGATGAAATGGAAGTTAGGTGACTGTCCAATACCACCCAGTTTTATTAACTGGAGTTGGATTTAAAACAGTGTTTTCAACCAATGTTTATTAAAGACTACACAAACGAGAAGCATCAAGGCTGTGTTTGTACAAAAGTGAAATACAGTGGATTTTTGTTTGTAATTTAACCAAAAATTATTATTCAAATATCATTATGACAAAGTACTTCTATTAGCTTAATTTGTCAGGTCAAGTTAAGCCCTCATCCTCATTTACCTCCCTCATAACCCTACTTTGGACAAAGGACAATACAAATGGTACCAAAATGGTTCAACTCTTTTCAAATGGGCTTCATGCATATAGACCTACTGTAGGCCTATACCTTTGAAAAAATATAAAACATGGGAACCGTAAAAAAAAAAAAAAAAACCATCACCGACGTCTCATCTCCCTTGAAATATAAAGTCACGAAATAGTATTGGCCAGAACAAAGCAGGAATAAGAAGGGTAGGCAGAGATGAAGACAAGCTGCAAACATACGGCATACCATCCTCGCCCTCAGAACAGACCTCGGCGCACGATCTCAGCGGTGGCGAATAGATCAGAGAGTTTGTGTCATTCCGAGTGGACGGTTTGATGGCAGTGGAGATTAAACACTCCAACTAGCTGATAAAATATTAACGGTATGCTCGGCTAACCGATTGACACAATGCGAGCAAATGACACTGCGCTTTTAAATTAAAATGAAGAATGTCTCCCAGTGAGTTAGGTCGGTAGACATATAATGTTATTTAGGAGAGCATTAAACTACTGAGCGAGCCTGACATTCCAAGTGGTGTCTCGACGTGGTAGGCCCACGATAATATTATAGAACTAACTATAACGACAAGTGTGTCATTAAATAATGCCAAACGATTAGCACAAATTTGTCAGCAGCAGTTGACATCGCTCAAACCTAATAGGCCAATACAGAAGGGTGGAGTGCACTAGTTTACATTGGTCAGCACCATGCGTTTGATATCCTTTCCTTTCCCAGGCTTATAGGCCTACAATGCCTGGAAATCATTGGAAATAAAATAAAATAACATGTAATAATAACAGGTACAGTTGATTAGGAAATGTGTACATAATAGATAGACTTTAAAGGGATATAAAGACAAAATAGGCTATCCTCACTACCACACATTATATGCAAAACATTTTTTAGGTGGATTATGAGTTCATTTTCTAATTCTCACAATGGCAATGTTTTAAATTGTATAATTCTCAGCTCATTAGGTTAATTATAGATATGGGCCTCCCTTTTTTGAGGTTGTTACTCAAGTGTATTCAATGTTTCCGGTGCTCTTGCCAGTCATTGGACTGCATCTGTTGGACACTCTTTGATCTAGACTTGTGTAATGTTCTTCTTCAAAGTGAAGTCATCTACTTGATATTCACCTCGCCTTAGTCATTCAGTTTGACCACAATATTTCTTTCCTGACAAAACATCCTTCTCCTCTCCCCCTACTCTCTCTCTCTCTCTCTCGACTTTGCCAGACGACAGACGGCGGAGGAGCGTGAGGCGGAGCGACAGCAGGCCAATCGGCTGATGATGCAGCTCCAGCACGAGGCCTTCCAGAAGTCCCTGAGTGACTCGGTTCCGTCCGACCCGCTCTGCATCCACAACTCCTCCCTGTTCGCCCTGCAGAACCTGCAGCCCTGGGCCTCTGAGGACGGCAGCAAGCTCGGAACCGTCACCGGCCTGGTATGAGCTAAGGAACGCCAGTAATTCCCAGAACGGCTTTGCAGATAGGCCATTGGGGTTTTCCTGGTCGACAGATGGACCATTACGTCAAATGGCGCTTGTTGCTAAAGGACCAACAGTTACCAAGACAAACCTTTCCTTTTAACTTTTGATCAAAGAGATTGGTTTCCAAACAAACAACTAAATGGGGCACTTTGATGCAGTGGAACTGGAACCCAAATCAGGATCTGGAAAAGACTCTACACTCATAGTGTTCAGTGAAGTGAAATCATGGACATGTTCTCTCCCAGATCACACACACACACACACACACACACACAGGCCCAGCATGGAAGCTGCCAGGGAGACCTGTGGAGAGGCATAGCTCATGTTGCCATGTGCTGGCTCCCACCCTAAGAGTGGCATATTGACCGACTGACAGATCACAGACGCACTGATCTGCTCTTCGACTGTTCCATATGTGCTCTACCTCTAAAGCTCTGCCACAGTCTAAACAGAGGCCAGTACTGAGACATGTAATGAGAGGGGGGAATTAAACAGGAAGAATGGTTATTTGTAAAGGAAGGCATATTTGTTTGTAATGTATGGTGTTTATCTTACTGTGTTCTTTGTCACCACATTTTAAAATGGAAAAAGAAACAGCAAAGAAACATTCTTCTCTCCTCTTAAATGTCTGTTATGAAAACAAGCAAGATCAAATGAAATTACACATAATACACAAATGTGCATACATACACACACACACACACACATACATATGCACACACACACACACACACATCCATATCTGCACAATTGCACTCATATTTGTTTTGCATCTCATGCACATGTGTGCATGTTGCAAACCTTAACCATAGAAAACACATACATCAACACCTATTAATGATTAAAGAGATAATGCACAGTATACTATGAGCTGTGAACTAAATTATATGACGGTACTGTGATGAAACACATCAATGCTGGTGTTAGTATTGACAAAATGACCATTTTTATAAAAATCGGCATTTTATGGGTTGAAAATGGCTCAACACGCCATCTACTGTTTAAAATCATCCTGAACCTTGCAAGGCCAATGATGCAGAGTTAACATCTCTCTGTCATGAAATGATTAACCTAATTCTCCCAGTCTCCACGTGTGAATGTGAGTCTCATTCAAGCACTTCCTCCCCAGCCCCTTGCCCACTTTAAAGCATTTTTCCAAATTAGGCAGTGGGTGGAGAGGCTCAGAACTGGGGGTGAAGTTACACTTTAATCAATACTTTAAAAAACTCAAGGGCTTTTAACTGTTACAAATATATCTGGGTTAGAGGATGTCATGGATGCACACACAAAGCAACAAGATTAAAAGAAGGATCGGAGAGAAAATGGCTACTGGTAGTGATGCTGGTGAAATGAAATGTCTGATATGTGAGGATTTCACATTTATCAACATTACACTAGTGTCTAGGATTACTAATTCAGGCAGTGCAGAAGAAATGAACACATGCAGAATGGTCCGTGGGTTTCACATGTAAACAGTAATAATCATTAGAAATGATCACTTGTGAAAACCCTCCAGGTCTTCCATAGACTCATTTAAATTAATTAAAACGAGTATTATTGCATCCAAATCCATGTATCATAGTTTGTATTTGATAAATATGTAAATACTGTAATGAAAAAATAATAAAATGTTCTCACGTTTTCTCTAAGAAATTGTAACTTCTGGAGTGTTTGCCTCTTAAAACGTTGCCTTTCGCTGTAAAAAAAAATATGTTGAGTTTTTTTTGTGCTCTCTCCATATGCTTATTTTTTCCAATATATTCGACTTTTACCTACCGCTCTACCTCTTTTGGAGATGCTCATTCTCTCCAGGGCCTTTTCTCTTGGTAAAACAAACAAAGGCTTCCGCCATGGATCATACTCAGAAAACAACAAACCCACACAGGCCCTCAACTCATGCAGATGATTATGCCTGCCGCAGCACGGAAGCACTTAGGTCTTCACGCAGACAGAGATCAGGGGAGTCCTCTGGGATCGCAAAAATTGCCTTTATGCTATCCGTTAGCCACCCCGCCCCCCAATCCCAGCTGAGTGCTGACTCCCAGGAATTGACCCGTCTCAAATGGGCGCACGGAGGGACAGGCGAGCCCGCAGCGTCCATTATCAAGTGATTTAACCTGCTTCTGCTCTGCGCGGAGCTTTTACGGCACTTGCCAGGTGAACCCCCCACCGCCCCACACATTCCCACGCATAGTCTTTTCGTGTTGTTATTGATTGCAACTGCAGTCTCACACCGTTTAGTTCACCAAATAGTCTCGTAGATGCAAAGAGGCAGAGGAAAGGTCCTTCCTTTGCAGTCTGGAGGGAGGCATTTGAGGGAGCGGTCATTAATAAGCACTCCCATTCCTGCTAATTGATACAGCCAGGAAGTCCCATGACCTCTTGGACCTCGACTGAGTGGGGACTGAGCAGAGGGTGACGTCATCTGCTAAGTCGGCTCTACAGAGGCACTGAGGAGACTGGATACGCCAAAAAGTGAGATTCCAGCGCCATCTTCTGTATGACCAGCGAAGTTCTGTCTTGTGCTGTACTCTGCATAAAGTCCATGTGGAGAAGGTAACATATTTTAGAAGGCGTACGTCTCTGTTGGCATATGGAAGTGGACGTTTGGTAATATAAAAATAACTGTGGCTGGTGCATATTTGATGGCAATGTAATGTTACCTCATCATTTACACTGCATTTTGTCAACCTGCAAAGTCTATGTCATTCCTCTGACATCACAATGATTAATGTACTTTTGCGGCAGATCTATAAACATTATTGCATTTAGAAAGCTCTCTACAAAAGGTGTTGTGGATTCTGGATAATGTGTTTAAACTGTCAGTGTTAATCTATCCCTGAATGTTCAGAATAATATAAACAACTAAGCTCCAGAACATGAGGGGAAACACTGCCAGAGTCCCGGCAATTAAATAATGTGCACATATTTCATGATTTCCTGCATAGAATACGAATAGAAAAGCCTTTATTGTCATTGTATTCGAAATTGGGAGTGCTGCTCCTGTTGGTTGGACGAGGGACAACATATAACACAACAACAACATATAACACAACAATATTACGACTATCTAAAAACAGTACGAATAGCTTAAAAATATATATATTTTAAGAGTTCAACAAAGTGCGGTGTTATAGATTAAAGTACTTCCCTGAGGAACAATAAATACAGCAACAGTACTTCCCTGAGATGCTTTACAATAAATACAGAAACAGTTTTGTTTATACACATGTGTAAGGTGACTGAGATGGCATATGTGACTTGCAGTCAATGAAGTGATTAGTGTATTAATATTGCACGATGAAATTCTATGTTTAGTGCATATTTGTATTTAGTGTTCTGATGGCCGTCGGGAAAAAACTGTTCTTTAGACTCGTGGTCCTTGCTCTAAAGGACCTGTACCGTCTGCCTGAGGGCAGGAGAGTAAACAGGTGGTGGCCTGGGTGAGAGGAGACTTTCAAGATGTTATTGGCCCTGCTAAGGTAGCGGGAGCGGGCAATGGATTCCAAGGAGGGCAGTGAGCAGCCAGTGATTTGGGCTGTGTTGATGAGGGCTCTCTTGTCTGCTGCAGTGCAACCGGAATACCACGCCGAGATGCAGTAGGTCAGTACACTTTCGATAGTGGTGCGGTAGAAGGTCACCATAAGATTTCACTCCAAGTTGTTTTTCCAGAGTACTCTCAGGAAGAGTAGTCGCTGCTGTGCCTTTTTGACTATCTCTGAGGTGTTGGCAGACAACGAGAGGTCATCGGTTAAGTGGGCTCCTAGGAACTTGAAAGTGTGGACCTTCTCCACACAGTTCCCTTTGCTGTGGAGTGGGGCCGGATCTGCACTTTGCCTTCTGTAGGCCAGGATTAATTCTTTAGTTTTTGTGGTGTTCAGTGACAGATTGTTGTCTGAGCACCACACTGTCAGTTTCTGTACTTCATCTCTGTACGCTGATTCGTCGTCTCCTGATATGAGTCCGATCACGGTTGATGGAGATAATTTCCAACCACTGTTAATTACTTAAGAATATATGAATCAAGTGCCTTGTATTAATATATTCCTTGTATGAATCATGTGCTTATGAAAGCAGGAACATGGCTTTTCTGTGTGAGTGGGTAACTTAGATTATTAGGTGCCACTTAGTCTGCATATGTACAAGAGCATGTTTAGACCAGAGGTGATAAGAAGGGTCGAACTGTGCTTCTTCCGACCTTGCCTCGGACTTCAGAAATCCACCACGTGGTTTTCCCTGTTGAACGCTCAACTTCAGTCTATATAAACCTTGTGCGATGTGTTTAATATTGCTTCACTTTCAGCCTTGAGTCCTGAAGTAACTAGGGTGAATTTTCACCTATCAACGGTGGTGTCATCAGCAAATGTAATGATGGTGTTGGTGGGATGGGTCGGAGTACAGTCATGAGTGTACAAGGAGTACAGTAGTGGGCTCAGCACACAGCCTTGTGGAGAGCCAGTGCTTAGCGTGATGGTGGATGAGAGGTGGGGGCCGAGTTTTACAGTTTGTGGGCGGTTTGTGGAAGTCCTTTATCCAGGTGCAGATGGAGGAGAGGCCTAGTGCAGTTAATTTGCTGACTAGTATGTCCTATTTGCATCATATGATTTGAGCGCTTTCTTTCTTCTCATTTATTGTTCTTAATGACAGTTTTCAAACTATTTTAGAGAAAAAAAGAGGTCTTTTGGCTCAGCTTACTTCATGGTATAGATGTCTTCCGTGCTTTGAGATAAGAGCTTTACCACTCCTTTACTTTTACATCACAGCCACAGCCAAGGAAGCAGAGTCCATTAGGTTCTACTGATTCCATATCTGAATAGATTAAAAGGTACTCTCATGACGTGACTATTAGCAAACAACATTCTAAATGTTCCAGGTCTTTTTTGAATCAATGTAATGGACACAATTCTCAAAGATCTGTATTCTTATACTCAGCACACTCAGCCATTTCACATCAAATTACATCATATCACTTTACATCACATCAGTGCACATATCCCTTTTATTTAATAGACTCCAAAACTTCATAACAGAGGAACAATAGATTCCTCCAGTGACTGTAGTGAAATACATTTAGACTCTCACTGCTTGTAGCTACAAGGAGATAATCTCACCCACTGTCTTATCCAACTCCATTAACTGTTATTAGTCACATATCACAATGGAAACCCCGTTGCTTTCTCTGTGTGCCAAGTCACCATGTGCATGCAAATGTACTAAATCGTTATTAAGATATCAGCAATTTTAGATTTTGATGCAGTCATATACAGGTGAAGGTAATAAAGACAGGTAGCTGATTTCTGTTTTCTCTTGAAAGGTTTATTCTTCGATATCAATCATAGCTCTGTACAGCACGTCACCAGAGAAGCTGTTACACAGCCTTTGTTTATCTGCTTTAAAGTCACTACATCACACGCTGTCTGTACAGAGAAATATTTCATGTGTTTTACAATGTCAGATTGCAAAATACAGAATGTTCACTGAGTATCGTCCAGCACAACAAAAGGACATCTCCATGTATTGTGTTAGATCTGTAAATTAAATCTTTATTCTTAATCTGTCCAAACGGAATAATACAGAAAAACCTGTATGTACACAGTGATACACACACACTGATACACAATTCTGACACCTGCGATGAATATGAGTGTAAAGAGTGCAAGTCAGGAATTGCTTTTAGTTACAGTGATCTGTTTGGGTCACTAAAATGTGTCTCTGTTCTGTTTCCCCTTACCACAGATGGACATAGTGGAAAGGTGGCATGTTTACACATATGGAGAGGGGTGGTCAAATAAGATGGTTAAGATCACTTTTCTACAATGTGTGTATTATGCCTCTCATCTCACAGTTTCATAACATTAAATTCTCTCTCTCTCTCTCTCTCTCTCTCTCTCTCTCTCAAAAAGTCTGTAGCTCTCTTGCCCCTCTGCTAGAAACCTGTATATCAGATTTTCAGGGGGTACTTTTCAGACCAATTATTTCCCTTTCTTTCTTCATGCACTGTGCTAGCAATCCATTTAGAAAATGAATGCTTCAAAGAGTCTAATCTGTCAGATCTGTCTAAAGATATGAGTCACTTAGCTTCAGATGAGGCATAGGACAATGACAAATGGACAGACAGAAAAACCGGCAGACAGAAAAACCGGCAGACAGTCAAACAGCAGGACACAACAACACACAACAACAATAATACCATGACACTTAATACATGCCCTGAACATAGAATACACAATTTGGACAACCAACAAACTAAATACACTGTCAGGATGAGACCAAATGGAATATGCACACAGTATATTACATACATAAATAAAATATTAAATAAATATTTCACATAATTTAAAGGTCGTTAGACCAAAGTCACCATCAGACAACTCAAAGGACGCTTTTTCACTTAAAAACATGCGGTTTCGGGAGTGAGCCAAAGGCCAATATATTTTCCACTGCAGTTCGGTTTTTTCACCAGCAGGGAGAGCTTATGAGTTGCCGTTGCAGTATCTGTCCAAGAGGAGGCAACAGTTTCCACAAAGACATGAGTCAATCAAGCTGAACTATTATCCAAACAATTCTGGAGCTCTCTCTAAGCTCAACCAAGTGGAAGGAATTCCAGGCCATTCTGGAGAAATATGACTCAGTAAATATGAGACAGAGGGGTCATAAGAGTTCTACAAGGACCATGTATCCTCCATAAAATAACCTAAAGAATTGCAAATGTATTCATTTCATCTGGAAGAGGCTAGACATGTAAATTAATTTATATGATGAATTGACAGAAAATAGCAACCCCCCATTTCTCTCTTTCTCTTTCTCTCTCTCTCTCTCTCTCTCTCTCTCTCTCTCTCTCTCTCTCTCACACACACACACAGAAACGCAGAAAAATATATTCTCTGTGGGCACTTCTTTGCTTCTGTCAGTTCGATGTCCAGTTGCTTTCCATCTTTGTCCCCTCCGCCTGCCTCTAGATTACATTCTCAAAGAGCTGCATCGACCTCATCATGGTTTCATCCTGAGGAAAAATTAAACATCAGACAAAGCAGTTCACTTCAGTTCCACAAGGTGTCAGAGTTGTATATAACTAAATAAGACATCCGGATGGGGAAGGGTATTGTGGGATATCTGTTTGCAAATGTATGAAAGTGCAGTCCTCTCTCTCTCTCTCTCTGCCTTCTGGGAAAACACCACCAGACAAAGATTTACTCACCTCTTGACATGCGAGGACAAACTCCTCTAGAGTTACAACCCCGTCTTTATTTTTGTCCATTTTCTGTTGATACAGACACATGGATGCTTAAATACTGTGTGTTGGGCTTTCGTCCACAACATATTTACAACATACTTTTATGAAATAAAATAAAATAAATGTACTGACCTGAAAGAAAGCATCCACGTGTTGTTTGGGATCATCACCTTTCATTGCAGGGTAAGTATACTTCCCCATCATATCATAAATTGCTCTCACAATCTCTGTCATCTCCTGTGGAACAAAAAATACAGTCTTTTTTAAAGCAGCCTCATCACATACACAAACAGAGAGAGAGAGAGAGACGCGTACACGTACACACACGCACACAGACACACAGACACAGACACACACACACACACACACACACACACACACACACACACACACACAGACACACACACACAGAGAGAGAGAGAGAAACTGGCAAAATAATGCACATCAGGACAACATATTTTACCTCTCTGCTAATGTAACCGTCCTTATTGATGTCATATAAATTAAATGTCCATTCAAGTTTCTCCCTTGTCGATCCACGCAGCAGGAGGGACAGTCCCATCACAAAATCCTAACAGATGGGGAAAGATGGAGGACATGACACAGATGGGGAAAGATGGAGGAAATTACAGTAAATGCTCTATAGAAGGCAAGAGTTATGAAGTCAATGCTGTTGGGCAAATGGTGGTGTACCTCAAACTTTATGGATCCATTCTTTGTTGTGTCGAATGCATTAAAAAGGTAATGGGCGTATGTGCTGGCGTCTGTTACAAGAGAGAAATCACACAAGAATGAGGTAAATCATTGATAAAACGAGACATACAGCACAAAGTGCATGAAAAAATGTCAGTTAAAGTTGTACACTTTGTCCCTGCTCTTGAACATTTATTTACTTGTCACTGAAATATGATCCTCAAGATGCCACCATACACCATAGGGTTGGCTTACAAGGTAACACAGACAAATGATAAATGTGCTTCTAGCGAATGTCCTTCTAGCACATTCGGTCTGGATGTACAAGACCTGCTATGACTCAAAGTTAAACTAAGGGAAGGCCATTCTGGGTAGCACTTTTGTGAATCAGATACAACCATAGTGCATTATGAATGAATGAATGAATGAATTAATTGTTCAATGTATTTATTATTTCAATACATCACATCATAAGAATATGTTTATATTTAAAAGAAAAACAATGGTATGGCTGGATGGACATAACTAATGCATTATCATTTATATATGACTTGTTCACAAAAACATGATGGAATCATAAGGAAGTTATGAACTGCAGACATGTGTAATATAATGTATTATGTTACTTTGTGTTGTAAAGCTTTACATTCCAGTGTTTCATGTTCCACATTTCCTGTGTTATATTACAAACATTATAGAGACTTCAAATACACGCACAATGAATGCCTTATAACCCCTTTGTGAGCTTTTTTATAATGCCACTTGTGTGTCCCCCCGTGCTCAGGCAGGTTGAGTATAGACTTAATACACATGTGTACCTCCATGTGGAAAGAACTGTGCATAGATGTGTTTAAACGTCTCCTCGTTCACAACTCCACTGGGACACTCCTGATGGGAAGAAGAGTCAAAGATCATTAATCTCACCGCTCTCTCAACTCTTATCTCTCCATGAGGGAGAACATCTGTCTGTTTTTTTGTGCATGTGATATTCAATTAACTGCAACTGTCCATATGTGTCTCTCATACTAATTCGATTTACAAAGACGTTGGCTTCAAAGACCTCAAGAAACCTCAAGAATCCATATTTACATACACGTAAATAGTCATTGTTGGTTAGTTATGAGTGTAAAATATGTCAAAGTAAAAAAAATGAGCGCTATTACATAATAATGCATTTTGCTGTTCCATTTGATGTTCACAAGTACAGACTAAGAGGGAAAGAAACAATGTTCTTTCGCTTGTCAATAAAGCCTCGGTACCACTTAAAATATCATCTCAATCGTTGCTATGATGCACCAACTATTTAGTTTGGACTTTGCTCCCAAACACCAGCTAGCAGCTGGTGTATTGTATCACAACCCAATTTGTGTGTGTGTGTGTGTGTGCGTGTGTGTAGAGAGCAGCCCTTATTGGCAAACACCAGTGTTTTTTGGCATTTGTGTGGTTTTGACGTGAAGTGTGTAATGCAGCATGTAGTAATTGTTCTCATTATGGAATATGACAGGCAGGGTTGATCTCTGCTGCAGGGGCTGGTGTAGTCAGATTAGCAGCATAGGAGGTGAAATGGCCAAGGCTAAATGGGTAACTGCTTTTCACAGACAAAGATGAGCTGAGCCAAATATAGAACATGGGGGGCTCGCTTCAAAGTGGCTATGGAAGTGGGGAAAGCGCTGTGCCGGTAAAGGGGAGGGGGGGGGGGGCAGCTAACTGGTGAAATTGGATGGAAAGCACAGTAGCAGAGAGCCTTGGAGTAGGCAGCTAGAGGAGTTAGCTAACAAACAGGCTGGCCTGCAGGGAGCGCTCACGTTTTTGAAGCCTCGGTAGAGGACCTGCAGCTCCCGTTTGGTAAAGTTGGTCTGGGACTCCAGCTGCTCCAGCCCCTCTGGCCGGTGGCACGGCGTGGTCATCTCCAGGTCATCGTCAATCTTGTCTGTGGACAGAACCCAGGGTTAGCCCTCAGGACACAACATTATACTTTTTTTTTCTCTCTCACGAAACAGATACAGCATCTCATCACACGGCGGTAATTGTCCATGAAAATCAGATTCTCATTCTCATCAATTTCTCATCCGTTTTATCAGCACAGAAATCTAGTAGTGAGTCCCAGAGTGGGAACCTCTATTTACTTCCTAGAAAATGCATTTTATTTCCAGGCACTGGAAAATGTCTAATGGAAATACATAATGTGAAAGAAATTAAAAGAATACTGTACATAATACGACACATATGACACAGAATGTAATGAAACAGTGAAGATGTAATCTTATGCATGTCTTTTCTCACACAAACACTTAATGAGTCCTTTATCAGATGACAGTTCTAGCTTTCTAAGAAAGGAATAAAGTGATTGCTAGATCCTTGGGGTGCTGCATGGAGAACTGACAGCAAGAATTCAACATCCCCTGTGTTGTTCGTGTGTGCCTGTTGACAGTAAATAATGACTTGAAGAGAAAACAGGCACTGTTCACCTCAGATCACTATGACATTAACTCACAGTAGCTCACCAGTCTGGCAGCTCCTTGGCCATGGAAAGATTTAATCAGGACAGCTGCCCAAAAGGACAGCAGTTACCCGATCATATAAACCGCAATTATGCAAGAAAATATTCAAATCAAGTGATCTATGGGGAAATATAATGAGAGAAGACAGGAGAGGGCAATCAGACTGTGAACGTGATGACTGTGACCTTTAAACCTTGCCAAATTGCCAAAGAGCTTTCTGGTTCTTTCTGGTTCTCTCTCTCTCTCTCTCTCTCAGACACACACACACACACACACACACACACACACACACACAGACACACACAGACACACACACACGCAGAGGTCTTGCAGCTGTCAGCCCTGCAGAAAAGATGAGGCATGAGTTGGACAGATACCTACGTAGGAATAAAAGATAAGCGAATTTGGCCGAGCAGATGAAAAGATGTAAAAGTGAAGCCCAGGGGGAGGCCATCATCCTTCACCACAGACAGATAGACTCCACGCCACTGAGCTCACTCCCATACGCCCTGCAACCAGCCTCAGCCTATTTCAGTCACACCACACCTGATGACCAGGGATGAGGCTTTTTTCTGGCCAATAACTCTGAGCCACGTCCAACATTCTCGCCTGGACGGCTGGCCATCATCCGCTGGGTTCCTGCCAAGGCACCTGAACTAGTGATTTATAGAATCTGTCAACACAGCTGTTTCAGCACAGCCCTATTCTCCACAGGCCTTTCTCACCACCCAGCGAGGATCAGATGGACCATATGTAATTTTCTTTTGCCACCAGGGGATTGGACTTTTGTCCCTTCTTTGTGTCACTCTCACAAAGTACTTCATTCCTGTCCATCCCAAAGTTTAGCACATTTTGCTTCTCATTAATCTACACACAATACTTTACAATGACGAAGCAAAACGTTTTTAAAATTTAAGACTGAAATATCCCATTTACGCAAGTATTAAGACCCTCCACTTAGTTCTTGGTTAAAAGCACATTTGGCAGCAATGACAGCCTCAAGTCTTCTTGGGAACAATCCTCCTTGGCACCTTTCTTTTGGATGTTTCTCTCATTGTTCTCGGCAGAACCATTGAAGCTTAACCAGGTTGGGTTAACCAGAGATGCTCTATTGGGTTCAGGTCAGGACTTTTACCGAGTTTTCTCAAAGCCACTCCTGTGTTTTCTTGGTGGTATGCCTCAGGTTGTTGTCTTGTTAAAATGTAAACATTTGCCCCAGCCAGAGATCCTGAGCACTCTGGACAGGGGTTTCACTCAGAATGTCTCTATATTTTCCCCTTCCAACTTTCCCTCTATCCTGTCTCCCAGTCCCTTTTGCGGAAAAACATCCCCACAGCATGATGCTGCCACCACCGTGTTTGACTATAGGAATGGTATTAATGGGGTGTTGCTTAGGTCCTAGTGTCCTCCACACACACCATTGGGAATTGTGGACAAATAGTTTAATCTTTGTTACATCAGGGGTACGTTCGTCGTAGGATTGAAGCTAAGTTAATCAATTGGCCTTTTAGCCCGTTAAGATTAGCGAGCTGATTGAGAACAGCAAATATCGGTTCGTTAACGGCTGATCCGCATCCAAATCATGTGGTTAATTTCAACCAGGCTAAACTTACCGGGGCATTTGCGCGTGCACGTCCTACTTCAAAAGGCAGGAAAGGTCGATCACCAAAACAATGATTTTCTAGCGGTATAATGGTTCTAAACTCAAAGAAAAGGGCTCTTTTTTTCTCCGCTGGCCAGCAGGAGATGAACATGAACGCTTATGAAGGATACAAGACCATAATCATGGCAAAATTCAACACCGCCACCGCTGTGAGAGCAAGATGTGTTGGGATGTTTATAGGGTGATATCTATGTATGAATACCTGACGGCAAGTGTCAACTAGTACAGAGGTTCACTCTACCGGTTCGAAACTACAAGGTTGCTAGTTCAAATCCCCTAACCTCCTTCCTCGATATAATTCTACATTTTCTTGTAAGTCGCTTTGAATAAAAGCGTCTGTTAAATGACTAAATGTATTAATAACAAATACAATAAATTGAAGCAGTGAAAATAAATTGTCTGTATTTCTCTTTATTCTTATCATGAGTCCACCTTAATCATTTTCTACAATAATGATATGCTATGGTGTACTAATAACGCTCATATAATTATGAGTGCTTTGTTCTCCGCATCACCGATACTACAAAAATGTACCACTCGCAAAAAAGCGCAAGACAGTCAATGTTCGACTTTGGTGTTTGCAATAAATGACTCGAGAAGGTCTTGTAAATGAATGATTCTTTGTCGGCTGAATCGGTAGCGCTCATACAAGAATAATTGATCTTGGCGAACGCTCTCCCTCCGCTAATCTTATTAACTATCTAATATCAGTCCTTGGTCAATGGGATCCCTCCTTTTTCCGGGGGTGTGGCAAGCTTATCCAGCTACACTTAAGTTAGCCTGCCCTGGAGCAGGTTAGTGCTAATCGATATGTAACTATGGTGATTTATCAAAAGTTGCTTCCACGAACCAAAAAGAGGGGCGTTTTTTATCTTAGCCTGAAAATTAGCTCGCTAAACCGCTTAGCGAGCTACGACGAATACCCCCCTGACCAGAGAAGTTTGCTTCTCTTGGTCTGAGTCATTCGGGTGCTTTTTGGCAAACCCCCAGTGTGCTGTCATGTGCCTTTTAGTGAGGAATAGTTTCCGTCTGGCTGCTCTACCATAAAGGCCTGAATGGTGGAGTGCTGCCCTGATGAGTCACAGTCTGCACTTTTTCCTGTGTTTCTTGTGGACTCCAATTTTGTGGTATTGTTGTGTGCGGCGTACTTCCTTGGTTACTTCCTACTGTTTATTGTGTCTCTGTTCACACCCTTTGTGTCACTTCCTGATTGGTTCCGCCTGTCTCTTGTTTTCTCGTTTAGTCCTGTATATTTAAACCCCCTGGTTTTTTTTAGTTCTTGGACTATCAATGTTGTGTTTCCACACTGGTTTTGCTGTGTATCATGTTCTTGTCTGAAACCCACATTGTAAAAACATGTTTGGAGTGTTGTGCATTCGGGTCCTACGATTATCGTGACATGATGGTTGTTTTTCTGTAAGGGTCGCCTATCTCCACAAAATATCTCTTGGTTACCTGTCTGACCGAGGCCCTTTATCCCTGATTGCTCAATTTGGCTGGGTGACCAGATCTCGAAAGGTGGTTCCAAATTTCTTCCAATTGAGAATGATTGAGGCCACCATGCTCTTGGGCACTTTCAATGCCGCAGACAATTCTCTTGACCTCATGGCCTGGTTTTCACTCTGACAAACACAATCAACTGTGAGACCTCATGTAGACAAGCACGTGCCTTTCCTAATTATGTCCAATTAATTAAATTAGGCACAGGTGGACTCCAATCAAGTAATAGAAGCATCTCAAGGACTACTGATAGAAGTAGGATGACCCAGAGCTCAATTGCAAGTGTCATAACTCTGGGTCTGAAAGCGTGTTTAATTGGGACGTTTGAGTCTTTCTATTTTTTTTTTCATAAATAAACAAAACACTCCAAAACCTTTGTCATTTTGGAGCATTGTGTGTAGATTGAATTGAATTTAATTTTAAGATGAGTCTGAAACCTAACAAGATGTGGAAAACTCAAAATGGTCTGAGAACTTTCCGGATGCTCTGAATAGAATAAAGAATTTAAATTGAAAAGAATAATGCAGTGTAAAGCAGTGACACAGCTACCGGGGAGAGATAAAATAGAAGAGCAGAAAAAAAGAGATGGATAAAGAGATTTCAAACTAAATCAGAAAAAGTCAAGAACAAGAACCGATCGACAGACCCTGAGAGGCACAGTGTAGAACCATAATCACACAAGAACCTCAAAAAAACAGGATTTACAAAAGATAGGGAACAGCTGGAGCATCAAGGGAGTTCTACAGAGAGGTAGACTACATCGCACGTTGCATGAGATATGTGTTATGGATGGGAATGGGATTGAACCAACATTGAATGATCAAATATTAGTCTATCCATTAGAGCCACAGGGAAAAAGACAACGCTGCTGTATTGTAGCCATACAAAACCAATAGCTGATACATATTAGTTGTTTGGACATCATGGAGGCAAGGGCATAAATTCAGGTTCAGCGGTTGATCTGGAAAAAGCAGCTAATTTGGTTTGCTGCAGTGTGCAGTGTACTGTGTGCTGGGGGCGAGGCAGTGATTCTGTCTGTCTGCTTTGGCAGTTTTAGCTCTGGGAGAGCCGGGCTCATCACCGATAGTGCCCATCATGCACACATGCACAGTGACCCCCGGCTCCTCTGCGCTAATCTGCAGCAGTTACCCATGAGAGGGCATCTGCCATTTGACTTTTAAGCACACAAACTCTTAGCATTTTATTTACAGCTAAGGACCCTAATACTTATTATTATTCTCTTCCTAATCTTATTCAGACATTTGTTTTGAATTTATTTCTTCCATGACGTTTGCCTACAGGAGGACGTCAGGGAAGAACGGTTTAATTTCTCACAGTGATAGAGAACCACTCTTTCTTAAAGCAAAGACATAGAAAGTATAGAAAAAATATAGAAAGGCAACAAGAACCTGTGGTGTTCCATTTTTGTTTTTTTTCACTAAAGAATAGTTGTTCCCAGTAGAACAGCGAGCGTCCATGAAATATGTGAATCATTGCACTTTATTATCACTTCACACTTATTAACACGTCGAAGAGAAAACTGACAGATGTGAAGTTAGAAAAAAGGAGGCGATGTGAAAGGTGGGTGTGAAGGATAAAGTGGAGACACTGCTACTGGAGAGAGATGAAAGAGAAGTGCAGAAAAAAAACCCGATGGATAAACAGATTTCAGACTAAATCAGAAAAAGTCGAGAACGAGAAAAGGGGAAGAGACTGATCGACAGGCCCCGAGAGGCACAGTGTAAAGCCATAATTACACAGGAACGTCAAGAAACAGGATTTACAAAAGATAGGGAACGGCTGGAGGGAAGCAGGGAGGAGGATTTCAGATTTAAGATTTGAGGCCATCAAATATTTAGAGCAACTCCGACCGCTGAGCAGAGAACCCAGGCTAACGGAGCACAGCGGGGGGGGGGGGGGGGGGGGGAGAAAGACGTTCATCATTTTAAGCTGAACCTGCGCTGAGTCTCCAGCAGTGAGCCATAAGAGGGCCAAATACAAACACAAGGGGGACGTGTGCCAGAAAGATCGACCTTCAATATATTTCACTGTGTGTTAGAATTACATATTTTTAGAGAAGAGATGAGAGAATGAGAAAATGAGAGAATATAGCATTAGGAAACTAGTTTGTTGGAAATGGAATGCTCATTAGTCGCCTACTATCTGAGAGAGAGAAAAACTCAACTCTGCACTGTGTCTTCAATGCAAACTGTGTGAGTAAATAAATCAGTGTGGAGCGGCAGGATGATTTCACCTGTATGTTCCCCTGACAGCTTTAGATGATTCATTCATTTATTCACCAAATGTAAACCCTGTGCCAAGTGCGTACAAACAAGCTGTCGTGTTGTATGATGATGTCTATATGGAATAAGTGTAATATATGGAATGTGTGAAATATCCGCTGTGTTAGATCAGCACCAAAGGAGTTCTACAGAGAGGTAGACTACATCGCACCTTGAATGAGGTCTGTGTTATGGATACCTCCGTGTCAGTGAGGAGAAAATCCTAGGTTTCAACAAAATCACATGAATCCTAATCCTTCAACAGCATTATAAAGGATATTTGTCACCTGGACTATTAATTAGCCTTGAAGTGTATTTTGGAAATGATTGGAAATTTCTGCAATGTTTTTGTTATATACTTATATGCAGTTACAAGATCAGTGTTAGTATAGGTTTAATTTTGGAATAACTTGTAACAACAGGCCTCAATATGAGAGACACATTGTACTCATTTTCTTAACCTCACTGCATTGTACTTATTACAAACAATAAACTTAAACTATTATCTCGGACCGTGAAATAATCTCATTATTGCTATAATTTTGAATTACTTTGTACCCTTTGCCTTTCATGAAGACTATATAGGCTACTCTTTATGAACAGTCCTCTGATTTGAGCAGGGTTTCTCACATCAGTGACTTAGTATTTGTCATTGTGGCCAATTGTTACCCTCCATTCCATCAACCACTGGTTTGACACCTGCACATAATTGGCCACTAAACACCAGGCTACAGTGATGCGGTTGCAGAGCGGATGTTATTGCGCTTGGCGACCGTGAGCGTCCCATCTGTCTAGACTGGGCCCTCACTGACTCTCGTCCATCTCACAGGAGGCTCAGGGGAGCAGAACAGCAGGAGGCAGTGACCTCATGGCCCTGTTTAATATTCACCAGCACCTGCTAGCGAGTCAGGAGAACACGAGTCACTCTCACTCGCGCTACCGGCCCCCGCAGCTCCCAAAGCGCTCTCTCTCTCTCTCTCTCTGTCAAAAAGCTGACTCGTGTGTTCATCATGACCCCATTCGTTTCTATCAGAAGTGTGCCATGGTTCTCCATCTTGACAGAGGCGAGTAGGTAGTGTTTTTTTCCCCTTTTTCTTGAGCTGCTTAGGCTCCACGATCCTTACATAAATCGACATAAGAAGAATCTGGCTTTCTGTTGGTTCAGCTTTCAGCTGGACTTATTTGGTGTGTCTGTTTCATGTAAGTTTGCCTTTGGTGCATTCATGCCTAAGCACATCACAGGCCACTTAATCCAGCAGGAGGAGCAGCTCTTTCTAAGCAGGTTCTAAATTAGTCGAGGGATATTTTAAAATGACATGCCAACCCTATTTTAATAGGTTCCTCTCACCAAGAGGCTTCATCCAGGGTTTCAAATTATACATGCTCCACTGCCTCTGAAGACGTTACATAATGAGCCCTACTTATTATTTAGATTGCTGTTTCATCAACAGTCTAAGACATCAAACCTTACACAATATGGCTTTTAGATCTCATGTAAACATTTAGTCTGGGTTTTGGGTGCAAAAAAGTGTAAAATGTAAAAAAAAAAAACAGAGAAGAACTGTGTTTGAAGTATGAATGTGTGAGACCTGAGGTTGTTTGAGGATAGTACAGTTGCTAAGGATACGGATATGATTGTGGACCACTCTAAGCAGGCCAAACCTAACTTCTTACGTAACTATAGTGATATAATGCACTTTTGCTTTACACCACCACACAACACTTCCAACTTCCACAACATGCTACCTTCTCACATCTACACTTCAGTTGCCCGAAGTGTAGATGTGAGAAGGTAGCATGTTGTGGAAGTTGGAGGTGTTGTGTGGTGGTGTACAGCAAGGCATTTTCAAAGTAAACCAGTCAGGTTTCTTGGTGAACTAGGTTGCAATTTAGAACTTGTAGTGGTTCTTTGGCTTGTTATTATAGGACAACGCACCAAGGCACTGCTAGAGGTATGTGTAGTGCACTCAGTGAAGAACTGCTTTCGAATTCTTTGGCATGTATTGCAGCAACATGCAAACAGTTATTTCTGTCAAAGAAAAAAAATAACTATTTAGTCCTTTTTTACTGTAAAGAGTCTGTGGGGAGGGACAAATCCATGTACGGTAAGTATATTCCATTTGCAGAGAAGGGAAAGAAGACCTTAAATGGATCAGATGACCTTTACTCCTACAGCACATCATGTTTGTCCGCTGTTTATTCTCTCACCTGAATCCTCTTTTCTCAGGTGTCTCAGGGTTGGTCACTAGGTTTATAATGGGCAAATGTCGGACATTATTCACATTTTGTCCAGACACAAACCATCAGAGTTGTTCAAAGCAAATGGGTTTTTGAAAATATGTTTTTGGTGTGAGTCAGACGTTTGTGTTTTTCTTCATTTTGATTGTGTGACGCAAGAGCTTGTGTGTGTGTGTGTGTGTGTGTGTGTGTGTGTGTGTGTGTGTGTGTGTTTACAGTTTGTATGTGTCTGCATGAAGGATGTAGCTGTTGCTCTCCACTCGGCCCCATCAGCATCACTCACTTTTGTTCCTGTTTTCCTTTTTTCTTTTTTTTTTGCTCTCACAAACCAGTCTCCATGACAACCGGGCTCTCAAGCATGTGAACAGGAAGAGAGATGCTATGTGAGCAGGGTGCTAATGCTACCGCTGAAATGTAAGCAACACACACACACACACTGAACACACTCTGATCTAATATAGGTCTGCGTGTGGGTGTGCTATCATATTTACACACAGACCTACAGTGTATCTGTGCACAGACGACACAGCAATATATACAATACCCAAGATATGAATCCGAACAAACAAAGGTGCACAGAAATCTTCTGGAGACCACTGTCAGATACAATGAGCCAGAGACACACATATACACATATGCTATATCTACAGGGGTGCAGCTGATGCTGACCTATGCCAAGAGCTTATAGAAGAGAGATAACCAGCAGTGCATACATATTGCCTAAAACGCTCTCACTCTTCCCTCTTTCTGTTCTGTCTCCCACTCAGTGTTTTCTTCACTCTCAGACTTGCTCAAGCACCGTGTGAAAATCACCTCCCCTGTAGTTAGCAGGTGTGAGCAGTGTTTCTAAAATCAGCACGTGCTTACATGTGTCAGCGCTCCTGCAGATACTTCTTTCTCTGTTTTATTGTAATTGTGTCTGTGTGTTTGTGATGGAACATTTGAATGTATCACACAGGAAAAATTAAATAGAATGCATATTTGTAGACATGGCAGTACAATGTATGTTCAGAAGTATTTGAGATTGCCTTTCCGACAAGTCTCTCTCTCTTCCTCTCTCTCCCTCCCTCAATCTTCCCCTCTGTGTGTGTGTGTGTGTGTGTGTGTGTGTGCGCGTTGTTGTCATTACCTCTGGATGGCCGCCTCTGCTTGCTGGTCTGCATGGTAAGTGTGCCCACTACTGCACCCATGTTGTCGCCGTAGTAACTTGTGTATCCAAACAGTCCCTTGGTTTCCCTTCTTCCCTTCTTCCTCCTTTCTCTCTCTCTCACTCTCTCTCCGAGACTCCCTGTCTCACTCACTCTCTCTCTCTCTCTCCCCTCTACACTCCTCTCTTTGTTGTTTTCTCGTCCTTCGTCGTTCTTCACAAACCACTCACCCACAAACGCAAGTCTTCTCCTCTGCTCCCTGTCACATACAGACGCTCTCTCTTCCTCTTGCTCTCAGTTTGGGCTGAGGAGAAAATAGCGTGCAATTTCACTCCTCAAGTGCGTACCAGCTGCCCCTTATTTCACTCTGCCCCTCCCACTCTCTCTCTCTCTCTCTCTCTCTTTCTCTCTCTCTCCTGGGTCCTCTCTGTTCTACCTCTCTTACTAACTCTTTTTATTTTCTCCCTCTCCCTGTCTCATCTATCTCCATTTCTAAAATTCTTTCTCTGTTATTTTCCTTTCTTTCCAACTCACTCCCTGTCTCTTTGTTAAGATATCTCTTTCTTACACCTCATCTCTCTCTCTCTCTCTCTCTCTCTCTCCTGTTTTTTTTTCTCTACCCTGTTATTATGGGGTGTCCAGAAGTATCGCTGTATGGACAACTCTGAATCAGTGAAGAACAGCTGTTGAGGCAGAATTAATCTTCAAGCCATAAAGCCATGAAGCCATAATCTTTTCCCTTAATTATCCCATTCATACACATACTACTCTATGCAAATGGTGAGGAGATATAGTAAAAAATGTCAGTGCTTTATCATGTTTTTTTGTCCTCCTTTTCTGTCCATATGAGGATGTGTATTTTCTATTCAGTGGATGCAACCTTGAAACCACTGAGTCAGAAAACAGACATCATTGTAATAATGATGTTGTGGCAGATTGCAGCAGTTCAGATAATGATAACAATAAACACAATGTACTGTCTCTCTCTCTCTCTCTCACACACACACACACACACACACACACAATTAATTACTACCTGGACTGACTAAAAGGGTACAAAATGAACTCTGGTGACCCATTTAAAGGTACAGTGTAGAGTTCGTAGTAGCATCTAGTGGTGAGATTGATGACATTATGAAATTTAAAATGACTCATTAAGCCACTTTCTCAGTATGGTATTGATAGTGTAGTACATGTCAAGGCTACAACATATGGACCTGCTAATGTTGGAGTTACCTCTATATTTGCCATCATAGCCTATCTTACCAACTTTAGCGAAAGCATTCATTGCTCTGCAGAATTGAGTCGCTTGTATTAAATGTCACTTTTGAAAAAACGATATCTGTATTATCTGTCTCCTCCAAGTAGTTATTCAGATTATAGTCATTTAAATACTGATTGTCAGAAACCTTTTCCGAGGTAAATTGTAAATGTGAGAAACTGCAAGATCAAACGGCTGAGGTTCAAATGTATAAAATACTCATCGCTTTTGATTAGCACTGCACAGTGTTTTGGTTTAATTATTAGCAATTCTGGTAGTAATTAGATATTTTTCAACATCGACCCATGGCCATGCAATAGTTAAATCTATCAAACAACAAACTGCATGTCACAACCTCTGCTGCACGCTCCTCTGTCCCTGTTCCTGCTCTTGCTCCATATGCTACTCCAGTCCGTTCATCCTCTCCTGTGTTTAGTATTTCCCTCACACCTTAGTTTACCCTCCATGTTTAGTTCTCACCTGTAGCCTATGTGTTAATTGAATTTAGTTCTCACTGTAGCCAATGTGTTAAGTTTAGTTCTCACCTGTAGCCTATGTATTCATTGAGCTCCAATGTAAGCCTTGGAATTTTCCTTTGTCTTTGTGTGCAATTGTTTGTGATCAGCAAGACGTACTGTGTTCTCCAGTCCTGTGAACTCTGCCTTGTTTGTCCATTGTGGCACTTTGATTTATCTCAGTAAAACACGCCTTGAGCATTTGCATCCTATTTCTTGTTTCAAGTCTCCAGTTTGTGACACTGCATTTAGATTGGTAGGCTAAATTACCTGTCCAGCAAAAAACAGGCGACTTCGGTGTCACTTTGAAAACATTTGTCGCTCATCCGCAATTTCAATCTAAAAACACCAAATGTTTATCCGTCACCTGTCCCAATTTCGTTCTACAGTACTTCACGTTTTCAGTTCTTTGACGACGAGGATTCATGATCCCTTGCCGTTTTTTTGTGAAAAATAATGATCCTCTATTTCACAAAATGTGGGTTCTCAAACTTGTTAGCCATCACCAGCAACTACTGATACCTCTTCTCCTTCGTCTTCCGGCCAAGCTGCCACTTCATTGTAAAACACAGAAGGCGCTCTGTAGAGCCAGTGTCTGTTTTGTCCATTTTGGGCCACCATAGGAACATGGCAGCACAACATGGTGGACATGGTGGACATGGTGTGATAGAGGACCCGCTGCCTACGAAGATATGAACCCAGCAAACAGGGGACGTCACCCGGACGTTAACAGGACATTTGTAAAGTCCCCGATTGGTACCTGCCACAACGTTCGCTAGCGGACCTTACCAGGACGTTGTTGATGTTCGTAGCAAGTCTACGTTTGGTCCTTCTGTGACGTTCGCAATGAGCCGTAAATCGGACTTTTAGGGAACGTTCAGATTTGGTCCCTCGGCACACGTCCACAGAACGTCCTTCAAAAACGTCCCCGTAACGTTTACCTGTGGTCCTCTGCAGGGCGTTCGCATTCGGTCCTTCAAAAACGTCCCACTGACGTTCGCATTCGGTCTTTCGTTTACCAACCAGCCTGCAACTTTTGTTGTCATGGACACGCACACAGTATAGTATTGGTTTCTGTTCACGGACCTTTTCGTTCAAATGCTCGTCTGTGACAGCTGTGACAGTTAGTGTGGGATATTTTTATATGAGTAAGAAGGGATTTGCCAGGTAACCCATTTAATTAGTTTGAGTGTTTAATGTGGGTTAGTTACATATCTGTGAATTTCCCTCACGGGATTAATAAAAGTTTATCTTATCTTATCTTATTGAGATCTCAAATAAGGGGGTGTTGACCTTAGGAAAATAAGGGGTGGGTCATTAGGTAGAGTATCACCTTCTGTATGGATGAAGTCAGATTAGAGGTCAGAGGTTTCATTGGTTGAAGGGGTCAGCCAATCAGGCCTGTTGTGGGAGTGTTAGATAAACTTTTAAATACAGTGGCGCGGGTCAAAGTCAGCAGATCGCCTCCGGAGTCCATCTCTATTGCTGTTTAAATTATGCAATAAATCCGTGCTGAAGAATTCTACATCTGCTGTTCACCTGCTGAGACCGCGTGACGACCGTGTTTAGACACCACATTAGTACAGCTGTTAGACAGTTAGAAACATATGCTTTTCCTCACACCCTCGAAAACAATGACTGTAAGTTTGTTGGCTGTCTCACACTGTGATAAACATGTTTAAGTGACCTAAGTTTAATTTCTATGAACTGTGTTAGTGTTAATTATTAGTAATTTACGTTACATTCTAATATAGCGATATGACAGTTAGCTATCGCACTATTCATTCATAATTCCGTTAATGGCTAACGTTAGCCCTTGTTAGCCGGCTATGCTGTAATCTGTTGCTGCTCTGATTCTTGGTGTAATGAATCTAATAGTAACTTGTGGTGTTTAGTTAAGATACCTTCTAAGTATTTTCCGTTTTTGTGTATTACAGTTTCACTCATACATTTCACCTGACAATCAATAAAGGAGCAAGGCGCTAGCTACCTGGCTCGTGAAATCGAGTTTGGCTGACTGTTGAACTACGTTGTCCTTTGGGGAAGTGGAAGAGGAATTCTAACGTTGAACTTATTATATTTATTATTATTATTATTATTATATTATTATTATATTGTTATTTATTATTAATATTAAAAGTAGGGCTGGGCAACGATTAAAATGTTTAATCGCGATTAATCGCATGATTTCCCTGATTAATCACGATTAATCGCATTTGTATACGCAAAATCCAATAATGAATTCAAAAGTAGTGAATAGCGCACTTTTATTTTAAATGTTCTGCCATATGAACGAAAGTGCCATAACATTTGTTGTGCAAACACTTTTAACATCAGCATTTTAATACAGTAGCAGTTAAATAAAATATTCATTTTTAATCTCAACTTAAACAATGTTATCAAAGCAAATACAAAATGAAAGCTCATTGCCACTGCCAGGGCATTAATGTTATCCTGTCCATTATGAAAAAGAAAAAAACTGGCAAAAAAATCCTGAGCCACAATCATATCATTAAAACAGACAATTTCTGAGGTGACAGCAGAAACATTTTACTTTCATCAGTACCAAATGTCCCTGAGTGAGAAACCAGAAAACACTTTCAGTGCAGTTTGTCAATTCCTAGAACTTGACACTGTTATTTTAAATGTACTGCCATATGAACTAAAGTGCCATAACATTTGTTGTGCAAACACTCAACGTCAGCATTTTTGTATAGTAGCAGTTAAATAAAATAAATACTTTGTGTAATTCTCAACTTAAACAATGTTATCAAAACAAACACAAAACTACATTTTATTGCCACTGCCAAGGCATTAATGTTAGAGTGTGGTGAAGCACCAAAAAGTTCACTGCTGGCAGTTACTCTGCTGTACGTAGTCTCCCGAAGCCTCCCTCCACTGTCTGTTTCGTTAAATTGATTTGCAATTATCACATGTATGTATATATGTCTATGGCGAACTATCGAGATTCTAAGTAACATGGAGAACAAACTTTGTTTGGTACTCCACGTAGATCATAAACCCTTGAATATACAAACGACTCAATTCAATCGGTTGAGAAATGTAAACGCTATAGTGCTTTTTATCCAGCTCCACCGTTCACTTGCGTTTGTTTACAGTCCAGCCTTTACCTTCCCAAGATGGCGGCGAGTTGGCACGTCGCAGCAATCATAGACATATATATATGCAATGCCCTTCTCCATGTTTGTTTATCCGCCCATTCTTTTCTTTTCCGGTTCCGCAGCAGTCAGCAGCAGACTTTTACAAAATAAAAGCCTGTGGGCAACAGACTTTTACAATAATAAAATAAATAATAAAACCTGCGTTAACGCGCGATAAAATAATTGTCGGCATTAATTAATTGATGAGTTAACGCAATAATAACGCGTTAACGTGCCCAGCCCTAATTAAAACTATATTAAATTATAAATATCACCACATTTTATCCTGAATATGTCTTTCTTTTAGCTTGGAGAAAATAAAAATGGTAGTAGTCTAGTAAGTCACAGCGACAGAAACAACAGCAAATAATAATAAGTGCCATATAAGGCGACTAAAGGTTGTCAAAAGCACATCTAGCATTGCAAAAATGGTCGTTACCCCAACGTCCCTACTATGTTCGCGTTGCGTCCTTTGTACGTCCTTAAATAATGTCCACAGGACATCTAGAAAACGTTTCCCAGACGTCCCCTCAATGTCGTTGGGACGTTCTTGGAACGTCCTGCAGAAAGTCTCCAGGCTGTCAAAGGAACCATACACATTTACGTTTAGGGAACGTTCGGAGAGGACCATTAGAGGACGTCAAGGGGACGTTATTTTGTTTGCTGGGAAGGGCTCATTCTAAGCTAATGAAAACACAACAATTCGTAGTTACAGGTTATTATACACCAATGAAAATATACTTAGCAATACTTTAATCCATTTCTGCTAACATAATTCCCTAAAACCGCACACTGTACCTTTAAGATATATTAAAGTCTAGACCAAACGCCAAGCTTTTTCATTTTCCAAAATCCTTCTTCAAATCCTTTTGACTGAAAGATCTTTTCATCTGTTGTCCATCCCAGACATTTTAGTTTTGTATGAATTATCATACGACTTTTTAAACTAAAAGAACTGCAAAGCTACAGTACCGCATGTTTCAACTGGAAATAGTCATTGATCACAATTAACTGATTCACCAGAGACCTCCTCTGCCCACTTCTCTTCTGATATACAAACACAGGCCATGTTTTTGGTTCCCTGGTTTGTTGCTTATTTCTGCTCATTAGTTTAGTGGTTTGCCGCAGCCCCAGGGCACATTGCTAATTAGGAAAGTTCACAGGATGGGAACGCTAGAGGGGGTAAGGTGGCATGGGAAGAAGGAAGAAAGCCAGGAGAGAAAGAGCCAACGTCAAAACGTCTCTGCATAGCCTCATTACGAGAACAAATTATCCTAAACCCAAAGGCTCTGGAGGGCTTCTGTTCTCTGAGGCTCAGTCCAGTTGCATCTAACAGGGTCCCACTCTGAAGCAGCAGGTCTCTGCACCTCAGCAGCCTTGCCTCAGCAGAGAGAGAGAGAGAGAGAGAGAGAGAGAGAGGAAATCTGGAACACTGTGAGAACAGCGCTCTCTGTCTGCCACTGCACCAAACTGCAGTGCTCCTCACAACTTACACATCCAAACACAACCCCCTGATGGTGCTGCCCAATCCTCATGGAAATCAAAGCGGGCCAAATGCACTGAGCTGCAGGCCTGAATCCGAGTCTGACTCACAAGCTGTGGGTACTCTGGGGTATTTCAGCATAGGCTTCAAACACTCGTGGCTTTTTTGTCTTTTCCCTCAGACCTCCTAATCCATTTGGCATGGTACTGTATGCGTGTGTGTTTGTGTGTGTGTGTGTGTGTATGTGTGTGTGTGTGTGTTTGTGTGTGTGTGTGTGTGCCCGCGCGCGTGTGTGTGTGTGCATGTGCATGCACGTGGTGTGTCTGGAAAAAAGATAGACAGAGGGAAAGAGACAGCTAGGCAGAGAGAGAGAGAGAGAGAGAGAGAGTGAGTGTGTATATGTACATCTACCTCTGTATATGTGTACACATCTGTATAGGAACACATGAACCCATGTCTCAGCCTCAGCTTTTTTGCACATCTCTTTGACTGTGTACAAGGAGGGTTGTGTTTGTGTCCACAAAGACAAAGGTATGTGTGAGATGGTGTTTACACAGATGGTCATTTGCAAATGCATTCAACAAAATTGTGTGTATGTCTGTATACAAATGTGCTTCACATGTAGTTGCATTGCCCAAGCTAGTTTTTTCATATACATGAAACAACAAGAGAGTTTAACATTGGTAAGATAACTGTAGACTTTTACAGTTTATGATAGAATCCTGGTTGAGTCAAAATGGAAACTTGGCATAGAGTAGAAATTAATTAAACATAAAGGCATGAATAATTATGGATGCGCAACCATCCGCCTCCTCTTGCTCATTTCTCTTCCTCTATCTGTCCCTCTTATCTTTCCCTCACAGACTCCTGCTTCCATTTTTTCGGGTAATTTCAATCGCCCCCTCTTTCTCCTCTCCCTTGTCATTAAATCCAGCTTCCGGCTAGTTCTACGCATGAGGAGATAATAGTTTTGGAAAGAGCCACCACGCAGTACTTTTCAAACCCAAAGTGCTTTACGTTGAGTAAGCTTTGGCTGTCACACAGACAAAATTAGCAGAAGCTTAGAGACAGACACGCATGCCCACATGTGTACACACACATACTCAAATACACACATGCACACACGCACACTCACACACACACAAACACATATACACACACACACACACACACATTCACTCACACAGACCTACACTTACTCACACACACGCACACACACGCACACACACACACACACCTACTCACACACAAACATTTATTTTTTTCCCATTTCCTTAAACCCAGTCTTGTCATGTTCATCATAGACATCCTTCAGTTTATAAAAAATATGAAGCCATGTTGCAAGAAGGTTTCAATCCATTTGCATCTAAAACTAAACCTGGGAACATGATATTTCCTCATGTTACAGCCATGCAACTAATAGCCATTAAAAACAGACCATCACAGTTGGGTCAGCTGGTCATCAACAGTTACATCACGGTAGATTATGAAGACCACTCACAGAGGAGATTGCCCTGAACAACGGCGATGCAGTGTATGGATGGATAGACAGAGAGACATAGTAACTACTACACGGACAAGCAACAACCATGATATACACAATCCAAAACAAACAAACAAAGGCAGACACGCAAGATACACACGCAGCAACATCCCACTTTCACAGAGACACAGTCCATTCATTCTCAGTTTCCAGGCCGTCCCTACCTTTCCTGTAGTTCACCTGTTTAGTGTGCATTGAGAAAGTGCCCAAAACTACCCCCATCTTCTGGAGTCTTCCTCTCTTTTCTTCCACAATACAGTAAGTCTCCTCTCTCTGGAGTCTAGTCCTCGTGCGCTTCTGAAGTACGTGTGGGCAACGCGAGGCGAGTGAGTGAATGCTGACTCGGTCGATCACTTGTTCTCTCTCACACCTGTGCTACTGACTTTGAGGCAACCTCCCTTTGTTGTAGAAAAAAATACATTAATAAAAATCTCAGATCTCCACCTGCACTCTATCTTTCCCTTTGTTATTTTTTTATTTTTTTCTCTCCTCCTCTCTGTGAAGTCTGTTCTTCCCACCAGCTCTTCCCCACAGTTTTCTGCACCTCTACTTCTCTTTCCCTCCCTCTTTCTCTCTCTCTCTCTCTATGTATCTCTGTGCTTCTCTCACTTTTTCTTTATGTCTCTCTCTGAGCTGTTCCTCTCCTCTCTCTCTCTCTCTCACCCTCTCTCTCGATTTGCCTCTGTCTCTCTGACAGTGTTATGGATTTTTTGTTCCACACAGATACAGTGAGGCTCACAGGAATAGGAGGGCAATGAAAAAAAGGCGGTGGGGGTCTTATGGCTTAGAAGGTAGGAGATTGGGAAGGAATTGTAAGAGGTTCAGGTAGTTGAAGTCTAAATAGACCACAGTGCTGTAATTTTAATAACTAAAAAAACCTGCTGCTTTGGCCTCACCTAACACTGCATTGTGTATTTGTTGAACAGTGTTTGATTGCTGTGTTTGCATTGCTGTCTCCAATGTCCCAAGTGTATTTCCAACCCTGATGTAATATTGTCTTGATAGATCCTACAAAAATAAACAGAAATAACACTAAAAACAGTAATCAGTGTGGTTTATATTACATTGTCTACACATGGGATTCTCACCCATAACCAAATCTTACTCCTTTGAGTAACTCGGTGGATTAAATAAAGAACCTCACTGAAGTCCAAACTCTGTGATTAATGTTATTAACACTTGTATATTTTACTTACAAAAGGACAAGCCATACTATCAAATGATAAATAATTATGTCAGTCTATACCTGCATGTATATACTGTATACCTCCCAATACAGCCAATGTAAAATGAATTATTCCCCCGTGGCAATGGAGTCCCCTCTATATATGGAAGTGGAAGCCTACTGACTGATATCGAGACAGAGGAGGGAGAGGATTTTCAATTACGCCTCTTAATTATCGTCTACTACAATGCACTCAATTAATCCACATCACCCTCTATTGCAAGGCGCAAAACCCTCACACACACAATTGATTAACTGAGAAGTCCTTAACTGAACATAGTGTAGAAGAGAATAGTGTAGGGAGAGTTACCATACAGAAGCTTGAGGAGATGAACTGCAAAGGGGTGGAGGTGGGGGGGGGGTTGTGTCAGAGAGAAGATTTGTTTTCTCCCACTCTTCTCACATTCAGATGGCCTTAAAGTAATGCCCTAGGGGTTAAGAGATGTTGGGAGCTAGACAGGTATTGAATAAGAGAGAAAAACAGAGAGAGAGAGAGAGAGACAGAGAGAGGGAGAGAGAGACAGAGACAGCGAGGGAGAGAGAGAGAGACAGACAGAGAGAGACAGAGATAGACAAAATGCTTGTGGGGAGAAAAAATAAGGAAGAGAGAACAGTTATGATGATGGAAAGGGTGTGTGCCTTAGTTTAGAGTAGCAAGAAAGGATAAAAAGAGAGAGAGAGAGAGAGAGAGAGAGAGAGAGAGAGAATAAAGACTCCTCCATCAGTGTGGACATCATCCATAACAAACCTCACTGCAGGAGTCCCAGGTCTCCCTCTTCTTCCTTTAATCCGCTCTCTGCTGCCTGTCTGACTTTCATCTGTCGATCCCTGTCTGCCTGTCCTCATGTTTTACCTTGAATCCGTGGCCTCAGCACACACACACACACACACACACATACAGCCCTTTGCCTTGAATCCCTCCAGTGAACACAGACATGGATCAACAGGCATAAACATCAGACAGGTGAGATGAGGTGAAGCTGCACACCAGCTACAGCACCAAGGGAGAGTTCCTGTTCTCTTTCAAGCATTCGTTTCGGTGTCTTACTATGAGATACGCCCCAGCCCGTATTCCTCAGAAGCCTTATATCATTACGCCAGCCCCATTGGCTGGCACCTGTGACGCGTGTGGTCTGGGGAGACCCCGCCTTCCTATATCTAGGAATACACAGCGTCAACTCGTCATTCAAAATCCTCTTCTCGCTTCACACCAGAAGCTTTCTCTCGACCTCCCTACTTTTGGCAGAGTAGCTAGCTAAACTGTCCATAGCTGGAGTGACCAACTCCATCGCCGGGCGCTGGCAACACTCACCCAGGAGAGTAAAGGTGAACCCTCGGCTGCAAAGCCCAGGCATTGTCGAGCTATCCGGATTGTCACCAAACAACGGATTTTATTCCTAGCCTCACGGCTAACGTGGTCTGACCGAAGCTGACGCTACGGACGGACCAGAAGCATTGGAGTTCAGCACACCAGCTAACCCCATTCGCGTTTAAGCACTCCAGCCTAAACGCACTTAGCGCTAGCTAAATGGCTGCAGCAATGCAGAACATCTCCACCACGGAGGGCAAGGATGTGGACCGACTGTGCACTTGTGCAAACAAGATATCCAGCAAGGATACGCACCCGGTTTGTTCTACATGCCTAGGAGTGAAACATGCCCAGGCAGCGCTGGACAACGCCGGTTTGTGCGAACACTGTGCCCGGTTCACAACCAAAACCCTGCGCCGTAGGCTAGCCCGCCAGGCTAGTCTAACAGGCAACGACCCTCTCCTGTCAACGGCTAGCTTAGCCCAGACGACCGCTCAGCAGACAGCAATGTCTCAGGAACAGCCCACCATGGCTGCCCAGAGCTGGAGCGAGCAGGTGGACGCCTACGACCCCCTGTTGCAAGACATGGAGGAGTTGGAGTCGGAGGACGGTGACGACTACGAAGTGAATTCGGACCTACTCGTCTCAGACGATGAGGACGATTTCGACGCACCTTTCCTACCGAGTGCCCAGGCGCTTAACTCCTCATCAACCCTGGCTTCGGAGAAGGAGGCACCACCCTCCCCATTGATCAGTTTGGACTTGCATGACGTGTGCAAATGCGCAGCAGACAAGCTGGCAATTCCGTGGCCAACGGTTACCGCAGAGACTGCGAAGTCGCGGTACGAGGGGAAGAGGCTGCCTATGGCAAAACGTTCGGCGAGACAACTCCTACCGATTTTCCCGGAACTGTTGGAGGAGCTCTCAGTCACATGGAAGGACAAGCCCTTCACGTGCAAGACGCCGATACAAGGTGGTTCTGTGTTGGACCTAGAGGGTATGGAAAAAGAAGGTCTTTTCCGTATGCCTGCAATGGAGCCGCTGGTTGCCGCGCATCTACAGCCGCGACGGCTTACCACGGCTACCCCGACACTACCTTCCAAAGCAGAACGTCTACAATCAAGCCTGTCCGAGAGAGCGTACAAGGCGGTAGCGTTGTCTGCAAGAGCCCTGAACGTCATCTCGATCCTCACAGCCTACCAGGCGGAGATACAGGAAGAAATTACTGCGAACCCAGGTCCAACCAAGTGGAATGAGATATGTGTCATCACCGACCTATCTCTGCGCCTGCAAAGATGTGCCGTCCAGGCTGATGGAAGAGCCATGGCCACGATGGTGGTTCAAGAGCGGGCTCGCTGGCTAAACCTAGCCAACCTCTCTGACCGGGAGAAGGAGGCCATAATGGACGCACCTATCGTCTCAGACGGCGTTTTTGGCACGGCCCTGGCGCACATGCAAAAAAGATGCGAGGAGAAAAAGAGAGACGACGAGGCCCTGCAACTATGTCTGCCGAGAAAGCCACAGCCAGGCCCCTCTGCGTTCCCTCACCAAACCTTCCCTCAGGCAGCTGCACGCCCGGCCCCAGGGTATCGTTATCAGAAACGACCCAGGCCACAGGTAGCGACCCCCACCCAGGGCGCCCCACAAGAGGTGAAGCCGGCTTGGAGAAAGAAGCCCGGTTCACATGCGGCCCCGCCAGCTGGTCAGTCTGCCCCCCACCCCAACCCCGGGGCTAGGAGGAAGAAGATGACTGCCTGACCTCGCTAGGCCCCAGGGAGGAAACGGGAGCCCCCCTGTTCACTGGCCCCCGTCCTCCATCCCACATTCAGCCTGGGATTTTGTGTGGCAAACCCCAATGTTCAAAATGGCCAACAGGGCCTGTTCTGTCCAAAGGACACGACCCTGTAAAAAGAAAAAAATGTACACAGGTTCTTTTGAAAAATTTTACTCATTTTTCTTGTCGCCAAAACAAAATAAAGGTTCCCCTTCATGTCCAAATGTTGCAAAACATAAAGCACCCAATGTTGCAAAACAAAACGTGCACAGGCAATATAACATCTCCTCCGAGCACGGTCTCGGGAGAGATGAGCCACGTAAGTGCCAGCGGAGCGCAAGGCGCTCACACGCACACGGGCAGCCTCGCCATGTCACCATGTGGCGACCGAGCCCAGCACATGAAAGCCTGGGTGGCGTGCGTGAGGTCCAAATGGGTCCTACGCACAATCCAACACGGCTACAGGCTGCAGTTTCGCACCGCTCCTCCCCTCCCATGTTCAGGGAAATTGTCTATTCACATGCGCGGGGAGAAGCAGCCCGAATATTACAAGGGGAAATCGCCACACTCTTAATGAAAGGCGCTGTCAGAATAGTTCCGCCAGACCAAAGTCATGCGGGTTTCTATTCAAGATATTTCCTGGTCCCGAAGAAGGGCTTATCTGGGCTTGTCACTAAACTCAATCACGTTCAGAGCGCATCTGTCACGCGAAAGAATAGACAAGTTCAACCTATGTCTGGCACACTTTCAAAGGGACAAAGTGATTCCCTTCCGAGTATGCCTCAGACTGCTGGGGCTGATGGCCTCAGCGTTGGTGGTAGTCCGACTGGGCCGCTTATACATGAGGGACTTGCAACGTTGGGTAGCATCTCTCAAGCTAGACCCAGTACGTCATGCTCGCCGAAAAGTGAGAGTGACGACAGAAGCGTGCATGGCACTAATTCCATGGCGGAACCCGAACTTTCTGACAGAGGGGGTGCCTATGGGCACAGTGCAAGTCAGGAAAGTTGTAACAACAGATGCATCCCTCCTTGGTTGGGGAGGGACACACGAGGGTTGGGCAATAAACGGAAAGTGGAACCCGAGTCTGCGATCGTGTCACATAAATGATCTGGAGTTACAAGCAGTTTGGCTGACGCTGAATCATTTTCTTCCCCTGCTAAAGGGGCATCACGTCCTAGTTCGCACGGACAACACGACTGTTGTAGCATACGTGAACAGACAAGGGGGGCTAAGATCCCGACCGCTACACACGCTTGCACGCAAACTGATTTTGTGGGGCAGCAATCATTTTCCATCTCTGTGAGCTACACACGTCCCTGGAGTTCAGAATCTGGCAGCGGAACCTGCTGTCTCGGGGCGACCCACTCTACAGCGAGTGGAGGCTCAGCATCAAAGTGTGCGATCAGATTTGGTTGATTTTCGGCAGGGCATCAGTGGACCTGTTTGCGTCACACGACACAGCTCAATGCCCTCTTTACTTCTATCTCCGGGAGCTGAACGCTCCACTCGGAGTAGACGCTCTAGCGCACGAATGGCCGAATCATGCTCTTCTCTACACATTTCCACCCATCGCGTTAATTCCGCCCACCCTGGCCAGGGTGAGGGAGAAACGTTTATCGCTAATTCTAATTGCTCCCCGATGGCCGGGGAAACATTGTGTTGTGTCTTCATGCTGCAACCACACCACTAGGTGTCGCTGTATTGCACTGTTAGGTGTGAGATTACCATGTACTGGGAGAGAAGTAGTTAGTGTTCGAGGATGAAGCCTTACCCATGTACTACATGCTCCTACTTTGGATAAAGTGTTTGGAAGTTACCGCCTGACTCCTGTTCATTTATACTTGCAATATAACACATTGGTTAGCGGAGATAATAGAAATGTTGTACAGGGAACCATGGCAGCTTCCGTTACACAGGGACCTACTGTCTCAGGCGAAGGGGGAGATATTTCACCCCAACCCAGAGAGGCTAGCGCTATGGGCCTGGCCGTTGAACGGAACAATTTAAATGCAACAGGCCTACCGCCTAATGTGATTAAAACCATACAAAGTGCAAGAGCTGCCTCAACGAGGTCGCTCTACGGATGCAAATGGTCAGTGTTTGAACGATGGTGCGTGACTACGCACGAGATTCCGTATCAATGTTCCATCTCGACAATTCTATCTTTCCTACAAGATCTAATCGACAGGGGCAGAGCCTTCTCGACCATTGAAGTGTTTTTGGCCGCGATCTCTGCATGCCACGTCGGCATTGGGGGCAAATCAGTGGGGCAACACCCACTAGTTGTTCGATTCATGAAAGGAGCGCGCAGGAGCCTACCGGTCTCAAAGCCGCTAGCTCCATCGTGAGACCTGTCCATGGTGCTGGAGGTGATTTTGGCTGCTCCTTTTGAGCCATTGATGGACGTTGACTTTAAAACGATGTCTCTTAAGACAGCGTTGTTATTAGCTCTGGCATCAACAAAGCGTGTCAGTGAACTGCAAGCTCTCTCGGTACATCCTTCATGTCTACAATTTGCGCCTGGCGATTGTAGAGTGTCATTACGACCGAATCCGGCGTTTATGCCTAAGGTTATTCAGCCCTGCATTCCACTGGAGCTGACAGCTTTTCGGCCTCCGCCTTTCGATTCTCCGGAGCAGCAACGTCTACATGCGTTGTGCCCGGTAAGAGCCCTCCGGATCTATGTGGACAGGACGGCAGCTTTTAGGCAGAGTGATCAGCTTTTTGTGTCATGGGCAAAGCCCTATACGGGTAAGCCTATTTCTACGCAGCGGCTTTCACATTGGATTGTGGATGCTATTTGTTTAGCATATTCCAGCAAGGGCCTGTCGGCACCGGCTGGTTTGCGTGCACATTCCACAAGGGGCTTAGCAACATCGTGGGCCCTGTTTGAGGGTGTGTCTATGGACGTTGTGTGTAGGTCGGCAGGATGGTCTTCCTACCAAACCTTCGTCAGATTTTATAAACTTGATAACACGGCAACACCAGTAGCGCATGCAGTGCTCGGGGTTGGTGCATCTAGGTCGGGCCCTTCGGGCTCTCAGCCCTTGTAGGTTGGCAGTAGGCATTCGAGACAGGCTTTTGTGCAATACGGGAGCTACGTTATACCATAGTGAGACATCGAAACGAATGCTTGAAAGAGAACTTTAAGTTATTTGCATAACCCTGGTTCTCTGATAGCATGAGTGAGGTGTCTCACCGCATTACCCTCCTTGCTGTGCGAAGCGAGGAAGAGGTTTGCTTGTTTTGAATGACGAGTTGACGCTGTGTATTCCTAGATATAGGAAGGCGGGGTCTCCCCAGGCCACACGCGTCACAGGTGCCAGCCAATGGGGCTGGCGTAATGATATAAGGCTTCTGAGGAATACGGGCTGGGGCGTATCCCATAGTGAGACACCTCACTCATGCTATCAGAGAACCAGGGTTATGCAAATAACCTAAAGTTTCCTCACTGGCACTTCCCAGTTTCATCAGCTCTGGATCAGGTCTCAACATCAGTTTTTACAGACACACACACAACACACACACATAAACACACACACACACACACACACACACACACACACACACACACACACACACTGATGTCAAAATAATTCTGTATTTCAGGAAGGTGACCATGGTTTAAGAGGCCCCGGGGTTCATCTAAGATCTATCTATCAGCCATCTATCGGGGACTGGATGGCGAAAAATGTCTTACAGCTCAATCCTGATAAGACGGAGGTTCTAACTGATTCCGATTCGGAGGTTCTCCAACCTGAGTAATGTAGGGGTTATATTTGATCAGTCCTTGACATTCAACACCCATGTTAAGAAGCTGACCAGATCTTGTTTTTTCCTCCTAAGAAATATCAGGAAACTGAGATCTGTAGTTTCAAACACAGAACTAGAGATGCATACACATGCCTTTATCTCATCTCGCTATCTTTTCTACTCGCTATGGAAGTCTGCCCTCGATCGTCTGCAGGCAATTCAGAATGCTGCTTCAAGACCAATAGATTCTCAAATAAAGGCTCTCACATATCTCCACTCATATCTCCTCACTGGCTCCCTGTTGTGTTTAGGATTCACTTTCAAATTCTCACTCTAAATTACAGAGCATTGCACAGCCGAGCTCCTGCACATGTGGCTCATCTACTTCACCCTCACTCATCAGCTCGCTCTCTTGGGTCAAATAAGCTACATCTTCTCTCTGTCCCACACACTCACCTGAAGACCCGTGGTGATCGAGCTTTCAAAGCCATAGCCTCTAAACTGTGGAATGCTCTGCCCACACCTTTAAGGTTTGCTGATTCTGTAGACTGGGAGCTAAAGACAAGTCTGTTTAGACAGGCATTCAGGTAACCTGTATGTGCCAAGTGTGCACTTTATTTGTTACTGTGTATTGTTTATTTTGTTTTTGTACCTACTCTTGTAAAGCACTTTGTGAATCATGTCTGTGAAAAGCGCTATACAAATAAACGTTACTTACGTACTTACTCTAGAGAGAAACTCTGTCATGTAAATGAGCACACATAGACTAGCAGAGAGCTAATACTGAGAGATTATGTGCTTTCAGACCCACCACCTGTAGCATGTGTGGTCTCGATGTGGTTTGGTTTGTGTAAATGTGTCTACTGTGCTATCAGTTCTCAGAACCACTAACACCACAGGGGGAAGTAGAAACAGGACGTGAATCTCATCACACACATCATGCATGGAGATACCAGCTGACTGCAGGAGGGCAGGTTCACACTTCTGCTGAGTACACCATCAGAGTGAGAGATTACTGAAAGTGAAACTAATTTTTCTGCCAAAACAACAACAACAACAACAACAACAACAACAACAACCATGTAACAGGTTCCCTGCCTATGACTTTGACACGAATGTGCAATTAGCACAGTATGCTGTGCTTAATTTGTTTAGTTGTGCAAACTCAAAGTGGTGAACAATGGAACATGATATGGAGCAGTTATAGTCATAGGCCAAAATGTAGGTAAATACATGTTATGCACACCAGTTTATCTCACATAAAGAAGTAAAATGTGAGTCATATATGAATCAGGTCAAGTCAAACACAGTACAAGACCACTTCACTCTCATCCTTCTCATGCCTCTGCACGACTACTGATCCCAAGTCAGTTGCCGCTGACTCAGTTATTTTTATGAAGGGAATTTGAGTCAGGTTACGCAGGCTACTCGACCTAAAGACAACCAGCTTTAAAAGCCTTTTGTCCATGTTGACATCTTGTATCTGGTATGTATAGCTGACTATTAACCGTGGTTTATACATTGATTTAGCTAAATTTCTGCAGCCCTGCAGTTAATACTCGATTGGAGTTGGAGCTGAAAACCTGTAGTGGAATCCAGGGAACCTGGACTGGAGTTGGAGATGAAAACCTGGAGGGGAATAGGGAACCTGGACTGGAGTTGAACTTCAATACTTCCTATACACAGGAATGCATTTTGCCGGTAGTTTGTTACGTGCACAGTAACTCTGCCAAGTAAAGTTTGAATGGGTCTCTCTCACTCTCTCTCTCTCCCACTTTCACATACAAATCCCATTAATGTATCTGGTAAAAATAACATTGAATTAATAACACATTTTCATTCACACTTAGTCTTCCACAACGATAAAGTTACGGGTGTGGGGTATTGCCACCAGACTGTATATACCAGGATGTTATGGAGCACGAACCTCCGCAAGAGGTGTGCAAGGTCTCATGACAGTTAACCTAGCTACGAACTAACCAAGCTATCTCTAGCTTAGGGAACCATCTTAACAGTTTGAAGTTGCTAGTGTGTCTAATATGAACTCATTTGAATGTGAAGTAAATATTATATTATTATTATAAATATTATTATTATACTCGTTTTAATATGAAGCTGCACAGGCATCCAGAGGGTTTCTGCCTATCGCAGCTTTTTAACTAGTTTAGGGAACCATCTTAGTTGGCGGCTGCTAGCGTGTGATGAACTCATGTTAATATGTGCAAGTGTGAACTCTTTAATATGAAGCTGCACAAGCACCCTGAGGGTTTGTACCTTTTCTATTATCATTTTAAAGTTTACAAAGTAAGTTCAGTGTAAAGGTAAATCGGGGAGACTATAACATCAGCTAGAAAACTATCTATCATGTCATGCCATTTAAACCATTTAAAAATCCCCTCTCTCTTGGACTTTTCTTTCCTCAGTTTAACCATAACCATTTAGCAACATTATGGTGACCATACTATGATATCTATAGTTTGCCCATTAGCCTAGTTGTTTAATCTGCTTTATACTTCAGATAATGTAGGAGATGCACACCACAGACCTGTAAGTTAAGATTGTTCATAAGCTTTAAACATGACAGTGGCTGTATTTATTTGTTATAAGAGATATACTACTGTAATTTGACACATAGTTTCAAAACAGGACCGGTGCCACAGCTATCCAGTCAGTTCCGCCACCAAACACCTCAGCTAACGTAAGCTAATGATATCCTGGCATTACACTCATCCACTTCATCTACATTTAGAACTGCTGTGTTAGTAGTCCTGGCATGTGAACATACACTCAATACCAACCACACAACACAAACATTATCCAACTGTTACAGTTTACAGAGAGGATAACTTTCATCTATAGCAATTGAGCCTAGTGCCTTAGTCCATGTTCCAATCACCTGCCTTTTGATCCAGCAGCCAAAGTGAGGAGTTCCATAGAGAACAGAGTTGGGCTTCATCAACCATTACAGGGTGGGGATGTTACATCTCTTGGGATACCTCATTTCATGCTTCATGTTTGGCATAATTTACGTGACACCACTACAATAACCTGAACATATTTCCCTAGCACTCTGACCTCAGCCATAATGAAGCAGTGATTAGCAGGGCATGGAATTCCCAAAACACGTCTTGTGTAGTCATACAGATTCCACAAAAATGGTAGCTGTCACACGTGACTACATTCTCTACAAAGGCAACACATACAGAGATTCTCATCATGAAATCAAGGATACACTTTCAAGGAGCCATTTCTCTTTTGAAATCAAGGCTATGCTTTAGCCCTGTATTTGGATGAAGTATTTGTATAAGGGCATTGTTGGCTTGATTGGCTGTACACACATTCATTTAGCCATGGTCATCACGCGTCCTCATCACGTTGAGCTAAGGAGATGCTCACTGCGTGACTGAACAGTTCACAGCATCAGCGAGGCAGCTTTTTCTTGTTACAGCTTCATTATGTAACCGGATACAAAATGAACCAACCTAAATTCTGCAATCAAGGTTGCCTCTCTATTGACAGACCAGCCTGTCCTCGCTAGCATTCCCAGATGTCTCATACATTTCTAACCGTCAGTCTGTTTACTGAGCCTCCCTCTGCTGCGTATGGAGTCTGTTTGAGTTGGGTTTCGGTTAGCTGCTTAATACCTCCGCGTTTGTTGACATTTGGCTGTTTATTCCGGGATGCTCTCTACCTGTACAAACACAAACAAGAGCTGTCAGTCACAGTGATTCTTGTCTGCATGAATTATCCTTCGTGGCTTATGCCCCTTCTCCGGTGATTACAACCGTTTGCATTCCATAGAGGTTTGTGAGTGAAGCAGAGAGAAGATAAGGCAGCTTTATTGAAGAGGGAGACAGTCTAGGTGGGTTTGAGGCATGAGAGAGGGACTCCGGGGTGAGAAGTAGGGATGTTTTACTAGGGGGTTTCCGAGCGGGCTCCTCTTCTTCTGGTGGGATTTATGAGACATTTAAAAGAGATCCTAATTATTTATCAGTGCGGAGAGAGTGGAGCGGTCTTGTCGTCTTGTTCTCTTTCTCTCTCAATCTCTTTCCACCTCACATTCACTCCTCTTTTCTTTCTCCCTTTCTCTTTCTCATCTATTTCTTTCTTTTCCTCTCTGTCTGGCTCTGTCTACTCCCTTCATTATCTACCGTGTCTAATCCGTATGAAGTTCAGTCTAACCTACTTGTGTTCAACTTAATTCAGCTTAATTCAATTCAACTTTAAAGCACCATAAGCGTAAAACGAAATGCAATGAGTGCAAGGGTGGTTGTATTGAGCAGAGATGGTCCCTCTATCCCTCAGCAGACTGGTACCATTGCGTACTGTACCTGCTAACTAAATCAGAAAACATTTCCCTGCTTCATTAAAACTTGAATACAAAAGGCTCTTTGTATGCACGTTTTCCCACAGGAACCTAGTTGCACCATGGTTTTGGGTTGCACCAACCAAGTTCCTCCGATCCAGGTACTTTTTAGCCCCATTTCAAACTTGTATTATGTAAAATATCTGCAGGTATCAATATCTCTATGATTAACTGATGGTATGTCTATGGAAGTCTATGATCTTGTACATTTCAGATCTTGTACATTTAGTTTTTACTTGGCATTTGTATGTATGCTTGTTGTTCTAAATATGCATTGGTAATCGTTAAAATGTCCAGTGTGACACATGCAATGCGGAAATCATTCATGTTTTCACTGCAACACACATTGTAATGCAAGACTCTTAGAGCATTGCATTTCCTACTGGAGATATACAGTATCTACTACACTACAAACAGATCACACGTTTAAGCTTGGTCCATAACTGAAACTGTTCACAAGCAAATGAGCCACACAAATAACGCATGTCATAATAAAATGTAAAACATGAAACAAATTCAATGCAATGGGAAATGTGTGAGATTGTGCCAGCCTGACCATGTTTCTATTTGTTAAACATGGAAAAAATAGGCCACTGCACAGCAGTGCTAGTTGAAAATGAAGTGAGATTTTGAAAAATTAATGACAGTGGTGAACAAAGGGGCTCAACAAAAAACAAACAAGTAAAAAATGTAGCTCCCTGAAAACTTGGCGGAACAGTGGAAAAGCTAACAGGAACTTTCTCAGTAGTTATGCACTAGTCAATCTGGACTGTTGCAGTTTCTTCAAATCTATCTGGAAAACTACTTCCAATGGCTTCTAATGGTTTCTATTTTGTATTCTACATATTTTTTCTACTATTTTTCATTCAACATGTCATTCAGTCTCTTAGCCTCTAAATAAAATAACTGCTTATCAATCCAGAAATGTTCTGGAATCATCACTCAGACATTTTAATGCATTTTCATGAAGGAGAATAGAAGCGTACTTGTTCTAATATTTTGCTGAGCATTTCTATTGTAAAGTAGATGTATGACTCCCCCTACTGGTGAAAATATTGAAGCTCAGGTTGCATTATGGTTTATGTCCAAAAGAGGGCAGCGGTTTCCTATATTGGCAGTAAACCATTTTGATAGGGGACATTGGAACTTTGCAGCAAAACTGGTCACTCCATATACACAACCACCCCTCCACAGGCAAACACACACACACACACACACACACACAAACTGAAACACACATTCACTTAGACATACTCACACACACACACACACACACACACACACACACACACACACACACACACACACACACACACACACACACACACACAAACAGACACACTAAAAAACACACACAGAAACACACATTCACTCAGACATACACACATTCGCAAATGATTACTTGGTTGTGTACACACATGCACAACAGTTATAAAATAACTATAATTTAATGGAAACAGTCCATCATTTCATCAGTTTCTTGTGAAGTATTTACCAAGATGCAAAATCAATACTTTACTGTACAATATTGTACAAAACTTTACTGTACAAGTAAAGTTTATTGGACAAGTAAAACATTTAAACGTACAAAGTAAATGGTGCATAGGAATATATCGTGGTGTGCTGGGGGTTTTCTCTGGGTGTTTGGTCTGCAGATCTTTGCAGATGACGCCAGAATTAAACTTGTGCCCTGCTGCCAGAGTGAGAAAGAGAGCCTGGGTGCTTATGCCGTTGATCTTAGCCTGTATGCCTGGCATGGCGATGACATCAAGAAGGAAGAGCTTTTGCTCTGAGCATTCATTCGGGGGCTGCAGCCATAGTGATTCCGGGAGCACACTGGCCAAGGCAGAGTGAGTGGAGCAACTCCTGCCGGGTCCACCAACTCCCTGGTCTGCAGGGGTCCTCTGCATCAACACCACCAGCACAGGGGTCCTCTGCATCAACACCACCAGCGCAGGGGTCCTCTGCATCAACACCATCAGCACAGGTGTCCTCTGCATCAACACCACCAGCACAGGGGTAACTTCCACATTGCCCCCGCCGCCGTCAGCAACCAGAGGGGTAGCAACCAGCCAGAGGGGACGCGTCTGCACCATCACTGCCTCTCCGACCTCTGAGCCCAGGGCTGCCCCAGTGGTCCAGCGCCAACGTCCAGAACGGCCTCCCCCAGGGCTGACTCAGACACAGCGTCAGCATTCCCCCAGACTTTGTGTTGGGTGCACGGGTTGCATGGGGAAGTCAACCACTGGGGGGCGGGGGAGGTGTGTGGCATGCTGGGGGTTTACGAGGATGCTTTGGGCGAGAGACTGCATTCAGCCAGAGTGTCTGCTAATCTGAAGTACTCCTTGTAAT